>NC_071336.1:23857500-24055000 GCF_027744825.2 Synchiropus splendidus
AGTGAGTGAGTGAGTGATGAGTGATCATTTATGATACCACGGCCTCCTGCCTGACTCCAACTCTCTCAGTTATGCTGCAGGTCTGCAGTGGTCAGGACCTGTTAGCGAACGACTTATAACTCATTCATAGCTGCAGCTCACTGGCTACAGTCACTGCACTGAGGATGTGTCCATGAGTCAGTTAAAGCTGAGACCGCGTTTCTTCTCTTCGTGATTCCAGCTGTCAGCGACCTGGTGCAGAGAGCTGCGATGAACGCCTCCCGTTCAGACTCACATGGATGTGGTCCAGGTATCTATGAATACATGAATCAAAGGAGGCTCAGATGATCACAACTGACAGAATCACCACATCTTCTGCTCCCACGTTTCACTAATTCAGAGCGGGGTTATTACACCTGTCCATCACGGTGTATTTAGAACGAGGCCTGCAGCGACATCCTGAACTGTAAATAGTCGCGCGTCTTGTTTCCGTGGCGGAATTGTCGCACAAACATTCAGTCAGTGGCAGAAGTGTTAAATGAGACGTGACAGTGAGAACTCCTCGGGCGATCCAAGCAACAGCAGCCCCAAATTAACACCAGCATCCCGGCCGACGTCGGCCAGCACAATGTTGGTATTTTTAATTCCGAGGCTCGGGTGAACAATGCTTGCGCTTTCTCTGGCAGACGCCGGCGTTGAAGAGAAGAAACGCATGGCGGAGGAAACAAGCCCTTCGCTGGCAGCGCCGTCAGATGCGGCGGCGCCTCGTGCCAACGCATCTACATGTCATCTCTGCTTAGACACACCTTTGGAGAATGTGACCTCTTTCCAAGCGTGGCCTGGCAAGGGGGCCTCGCGGAGGGAGGTGCAGCCGGGTTTGAAGCTAACCTGCGCCAGGAATCCGCCCACTGAGTCGAGCTTGGATGAGCGTGACTCACAGAGACGGAGGTTTCATGTTCACATTTCAGCAGAAGTGACTTGAGTTAGTCAAATCAAATCCAAAAGATGCCCAGTTTCAGTGTCCTTTTGGGAGCAGGTTCATAATAGTTCAGCTGGCGCCCCATGTTGCTGTCATAGGCCAAGTGACGGAGAGGATTACAGGAGCGCCAATGTTGGACAGGGTCTCAGCAGCGGAGCCCCTCTGCCCTGATCTTTGTCCGACGACTGTGCTTGGGTCGAGAGGTTCGGAGTTGACAGGACAGCAGAAAGGCTTTCACCTGCGCACAAGAGCGATAAGCGAGCCGACACAAAGTACCGACTCTGCAGAACCCCCTGCCCCCCACCCCGCTCCAGTCCCGCCCGCCGTGTGGCCTCTGGCAGTCCGGGATAACTGAATTACAGTAGCAGCAAAACGCTAATCTCACTTCCTCTGTGGGGGCCGCGGCGTGTGTCGGATGTTGTGAGTGTTGCAAAGAGCGAGCGATCCTGAAAGAGAGACGGAGGCTTAAATCCCAGCGGTCAGATACTGTAGCGGCCTCGATCCTGCGTGAGAGAGTGGCTTGTTTTCATATTCCCAGCATGAGCCTTCATCATCGCCTGTCAGTCTTGATGACCCGCTGTCAGGAGCAGGTGACTGACACTGAGAAACCTCACACATGGTGAACATGCCGGATCAGTACTGGGTTTTAGATGGCTGTCAAACTCCAGGCCAGTGGGCCTCTTCCTGCCCGCCAGACAATTAGTTACGGCCCGCCACACGTCTCATGATGTGTCTCATCAATGTGAATCCCAAATGCCCCACAACAGTTCAAGTTTTATTCCATCCTCTAATTACAGAAACACGTTTCCTGTTGCATGATGTCGCGTTATAGACCCTTAACGGTATTGCGCTTCCACTCCTCACTGCGTCGCCAGACTGTCCAACACTTAAAAGAGGTGGTTGCGGTAAGGATTCAGCCAATAGGTAGTGCTCCTTGAGGTACCACTCTTATATCGTGTTCCGGTTACTTTGGAAATCTGTGCTCAGAAAAGAAGATGTCTGAATATAAGCAACTTCTTGATAAACATGCAGGATGAAGATTTATTTGCATGGAATATTTCATTTATTCTAAACCTCTACATCCTCGGAGGAGGTGAGACAACATTAAAGCATGGCTCACGTTGCTGTCGTAGTAGGCAAAGTAAGATTGAACCATCCTCATCCCAACACCACCCATTCTTTTTGAACATTGTCGTCAACATTGCACGTAAAAAGTTCACTTGATGATGGTCAATTTCTTTAAGAAGGTAGATGGCAATGGTACACTCGTCTTCATGTTCACTCGCTCCTTCAGCAGTCTTTTTTGTGCGGTGACGGTGTGCAAGTGTGCGAAAAAAAAAATCTGTATCACGTTGAATTTTTCAACATTTTTCCACATAAAATGACTATACGGGACAGATTTGGCCCTCGGCCCTTGAGTTCAGCACGTGTTCTTTACATCTTCCCGGTTCTGGTCTACGGTCAATCCAGACCGCAATGTCCCATCACAAGAACAGCTTCTTCCCCTCAGCTGGTGAATTCCTGAACAGCCCTTGTTGTTTGTGGTTTATTCATTTATTAGTTACTTCTTTTACTGTTGTTTATTTGTATTCATTTTATTTTACTTTTTGTTTATTTATTTATTATTATTATTATTATTAAGCTGATTCCGAGTCTGATAAACAGGAGAGGACCCAACAGTTGTGAGTCTAGGTGACCGTGATGAACATGCTCTTACTTACCCTCTGTATTTTGGGATAGGGTTGGGAAGGATGCTAGGAAGTCTCTACCTCTTGTTGGATCTATTACGTTCCCGTATTCTCCTGCGAGCTGCCTTCCTTACTACTTCCATACTCTTCTACTTCAAAACCATGACATCAGCGTAGCCAGCCCTCTTTTTGCTTCCAAGGCACTGAGCAATGCTACTAGAACGGTTGGATAAACTTCCCTTTTTGTTCACTTATTTGACTATTTTTATTTATGTAATGGGGCAAAATGGCCGACACGGTGTTGCTACTCTTGAACCATTGTGAGTGCAACACAGGATAAAGAAAACATGTTTGATTTTAGCTCAGCATGTTTGGCGCTTGCCTCTGAGGATGAAAGAAACCAGAAAACCAGGCCAGATAACAACTTCTCTTAATCCCACCTTTAGCGCAGTGAAAAGCGAGGAGACTCTTTTTCACCCCCCAAAAAGTCCCAGATTATTTCCATTTAGAGGAACCTGCCAATTTACACAAATGTGTTTTCTGTCTGTCTTTTCAGAAGTGCCAACAGATGGAGGCCGATTGGCGCCGACAACAGTTTGGAGTTGTCGGTCCGCTGCCGCCGTGCTCATGTGTTTGCCGTTTATCAGCGAACACAGGAAGAATTCAATAAACAGGGTCCAGATCTCATTCGGCCGTGCAGCACAGAGGTGCTGCAGGTGTGCTGCCCGCTCTTATTATTCTGAATGAAAACATGGAATAGCGACAGCTGCAAAGTGAAGCTCTGATGGAACAAAAGAGAATTTATGGAGTAAAACTCATGCAGGTGAAGTTATGGAACAGCAACCTGCAGTTCCTCCAGGTCACTGACAAACTCCAGTCAACTGCAGCAATTCAAACTGTAACAAATACACTTTTAATCATTATTATTGATGAAGATTTGAAGGTCAAAAGGACTGATGATGTTTCTGTCTTTTGAGTTTCACGCTCTTGTTAGCATCAAGCTACATGCAGTCAAAGTACTTCCTGTTTTCTGAGACTGTGATTCAGAATAAGAACTGAGTGTATTTGTTGTTTTTGTTTTTCTGTAGTCCATCTGGACGAGCAAGAAAGTTAAGGAAGTTAAACCTGGTCAGCCGTCTGAGCAACCCACAATCTATGACTTGCTTCAAACTTGAGGCATATGAATGGAGTCAGATTAACTCACTGATTCCACAAATTACAACCACTTCCTGTCCAGCGATGAGGGATATCATATTCCAGTTTGATCCACTTCTCGCAACTCATTTTTATATGCTAGTGATGGGTCGACAAGGTATTATGAAACAGTAGTGCAGGATTGACAAAACAGTGTCCTAATTTTCAGAGGCCAATAGATGGTGCTCTTGGTTAAGAAATTATATGAGGTTTCATTGAATCAGTTGTTCAAGTCCAAACATTTTACAGCAGACAGTGCCATCTGGTGGCCTCTGAAAATCAGGACACTGTTTCATGAAGCCTCATCGACCCTTCACGATCACATGCACTCAGATGAGTAGGACTGAGCTAATCTAGGAGTCAAAGCCACTACCTGTGTAACTCACTTCACGATGACTGACTCAGATGCTAGGTCTTGAGCTCTGCCAGTTAAACCGACTTCCTGTCTTGCAACAACACTCAAGGCGAGAACGAACGAGGAGAGCCAATTGACCACAAGGTCGAATGAAGTTGATCCGGTCCAGGTGCTTATGATGATGAGACGATAGACTCCAGCCGTGTGCCACAAACCAAGGTAAGAGGAAGAAATAGAAAACGGAAGTTACAAAATAAATGACATGAAATCATGACATGGACAGCATTAACCCATGACCCAATTTGCCAGTGAGTCAAATACATATTTACTCTTTTCATAAAAAAAAACATACTTTTTTGATTGAAAGAACCCAACTCTCTTTTGAAACTCATTCTCTCAGTTCTCGAGTTTTTTTCAATTTTACTGCAGGTGCACTGTTAGCTTGTTAGCATAGCCTGTAAAATGGCAAACTCTCTCATCAGAAATCTCTTGATAAAATAAGAGCTAGTAATGTGGGAAAAACACTTAAGAAATGATGTTGGTTGCAAATACCGTATTTTCACCGGTAGCGACTTTGCAGCTTATACAATACATTATTATTTTTTGTGTCATTTCATCACAGTGAAGCAGAGTTAGCTTGCGCTAAATCTCAAGTAAACTTGCGATTAATTCTTTTAATCACTCTAAATAAAGATAAAGATAAAAAAAGTTTCATTCTTGACAACCCTAGTGCATATTAAAATACACAGTTTTCCATGTACTTAGATGTTTGTTCATGCTATCTCAGACATCTCAGGATTACGTCATGAACGTGATGTCACCACCGATTGAGAAGCTCGTTCTCAGTGCCAGAAATCTCATGTTATCACACGTGATCATGCATCACAACAACAGCAGAGCATAACATTTATTATAGAAGTGGACCATATACTGTTTTTTGTTGTCTTTAAATGGACAAAAATCCTCAGAGAAACTTCATAGCAAAATGACAGGAGCACAACTGCGACTTTGATAATTCCGATAAATCGGACATTTCCCTGGCAACTTGATAGACACGGCGGAGCTGGGAATAAGCAACATGAAACAGTGTCTTCCTAAACATCGATGGCTCGAGCGTGAAGTAGTGGATGGAGCAGGACCGTAGACAAGTGGCTCCCTGCAGGTGTCACATCTGTTCACACACCACTTATTAGTTTAAACTACAATTAGTCGACGCATTTTCCTCCAAATGAGTTCAGCCGCATCCATCCGAGCTCTCGGGGGTTCTCCAGGTTGTCTCCAACAATCGAGATGAAGAGACGCAATCAGGCAAGTCAGGTGAGACATGGGGCCCACTTCAGCAGAGGAACCACTTCATCATCTGAAATCAGGAGAACCCTGAGAGTCGCCTTCATCCAATCAGCCGCAGCTAAATGTTTACCAGACACGGCGTCTTTGTGAGCATCCACTTGGCTTCTCCAGCTTGTCGACCACCAGGCAGAGAGGAAGCCAACCCTGCAGGAAGCACCGCGGCTCGGGCTTCACCAACGTAGCTAGTAAAATGGCGTTTCTTGAATGTAGCACAACAATGCTACGTTGTCACTAACTTCCACTTCTCTTTGAAAACTTTATAAAACTGTGTACAAGCGTAGGAGCAGAACAAAACATGAACAGTGAGTGGAGACCCTCAAGAAAAAACATGGTATCACATACATTTGGGAAAGTGTGGCATGTAGCACGGCACATTGAACGTAACTACTGTTTCCCAATGAATCACTGAAAAAAATCTGGACCTGGATTCCAAAATTCAGCAGTAAATGTGAAGACGTTTTTGTCTTGTCAAACCATGACTGAGCTTCGGAACGTCTCTGGCTTTTTCATGAGGATGCGTGACGGCACTTGGAGCCAACAAGCCTTCGTAGCTTTCTTGAGATCTCGGTGATGGTTGTCTCTGTCGCAACTAATCTCTGAAAGGCTGCGGGGTTCATTTACCTCGATAATTCTGCCGCTTTTGTCTCCCGTGAAAACACACAGCTGATTTGAATTTCACCATCCGAGCTCCATAAAGGGTTTAAGGCTGCGAGTGTTTAGCGCCATCACCTTCAGTGAAAGTACTCGATTGAGGGGCGTATCGAATGGCTTCTTAAGAGCCGCTCAAAGATATGATGCTGCTCTGCCCCGAAACTGCTGACACGTCATTTTAGTTACCGCCGCGTTTAGCCAACGTATTATGAAGACGCAAATGAGATGCCATTCAGAAAGATTGTGTGGGCTGTTTCTGTACAGCAGGTCATGAAGTGGTGAACCTCCATATATGGTCATATCCGCCGTGAACCAAGCCAGTTTTCTAGAAAGTCTCTTTATGCCACTATAGACTTTAGCATTTAGCCAGCAGTTAATTTCCGTCCTCAGGACTTGGAGCTGGGAATGTCTTCACAAAGAAGTCGCGCTGCAGATAAGTTGAAAAAGAAGGAGGAAAACATCTACTTCCTGGTTAGACTCGGGTAGCCATCTTGGATTGTCTGCTTCGGGGTGGTGAGATTTCTCAGAATTTCTAACAAGGAAATCAGACTGAAGAAACACCCGACGTCATATCTTGGAAATTCCCAGTTATGAATATAGCGGGACCACTAGTCCTGCCCTCTTCTGAATATTTAACCAATCAGAAGACACCTCAGTTAAACCCCCTCACAGCGGAGGGCGTCGACGCTATGCAGGCAAGGCCAATATCGAGTCATCAGGTAACCTCTGTGGGAGGAAATCAAAGCAAGCACAATAAGGACAAAGTCCACACACACATATTTCGTCATAGTGACGCTCAAATGTGAGCATATCTCCGTGTCACCGGAGACAAAAGGTTGTTGTCGAAGGCGTCTGTTGCGCTAACAGCTTTAATGAAATCAGCGGTGAGGTAAATGTGGGAGGGGCCTGCGTGAAATTCTGTTAAATGCGTCTAATTTAATGTCAAAGACGAAGGAGAAACCTCTGAACTCTGAGTGGAGCTGCTGACCCGGAGCTTCCATCTGGCGCCACAGCACCTCGAGCATCCAGCCTTGTGACTTCCTGTGTGTGTGTGTGTGTGTGTGTGTTGATAGGCTGCGAGGAACAGCTGCATACCTCTCTGGGGAACCACTGACCTTATGTTTCTCAGGTGATCATGTTTAAGGGTTTTAAGCCGACAGATGCGGTGATTTGTCCTCCCAGTCGGCCTGGTCTTCCAGGACCGAGTCAGAGTTGAGATAAAGGATGATAAGAGAGCGCACGGGCTAAATAGGTGAAAAGTGGGGTGCAACAAAGACCCCCTTCAGGATGTAAAATAGAGATTTAAACAGGCTGTTCTGGAGCAAATTTAGACACAGCAGGAGCGTAATTACCGTCACAAAGCAAATGAAAGGGCTTTGCTCGAATCCGCGGCGCAACAAAAAGGTGACAACAATGCGATTAATAAATCCCTTTAGCTGCAATACAGAGATGGAAAGACTCCTGCGCTGCCTCCCTCGGAAGTTTGTAGAGTCGCTGAACTGAGAAGTTCTTCATGTCTTGGCCAGTGTCAGGTCTGCTGTTTATGTGAGCCGGTGCCATTCGGACAAGTCACTCGACGGTTTCTCACACCGCGGCGTGTCTGTGTGCGGACCTACACAAACAAAGGTATCACAGTTGAAGTTTTAAAAATGAGTTACTGTGTGGTGGACTGACATTTCCACATAGTTTCCTGGTGATCCAGTCATGAAAGCGGAGTTTCCTGGCTTTGCTGGCCAAGTGAGGGAATGAAAGCGTCTCCCTGAACGTATAAAGGCTCCGATCATGATTGGATTTCCTCAGTTTAGGCTCAGCTTGTACCTTTAAAGTGTTGAGATTTGGTTGCATTGGATAATGAGTCTGTCCAGCGACGTGAGTGGTGGTCTGTCGACATGCTGCCTGTGATGCACCTGTCCAGGGTTTCTCTGCCTCTGTGTAGCTGGGATGGACTCACAGGGAACTAAGACCATGACTGTGACTGAAGATCAAGCACAAAACAAACATGCTATTCATGACATAAATTCCTCAGGAACACGACTTTGTAAACAAAAGCAAACTGAAATCGAACACATTTTGGTCATTATTGTTGTTTTTCCCCCAAAATCTCTCAACATTTTTGTTGTTTTTTTAAAGGCTGGGACTTCAGTATCTTAATTTTGTTTACTCACAGATTAATCATGTTCATACTTCCTTCCTCCATTTTCATTGAAAAAACTACATGATGGAAGCGCAGAAAATGATGCACTTCCTGATTTGATCATTCTGGTGTCATATATTAGAATGAAATCCATTGTGATTAATCGAAAATAAACCTGTTATTATCCAGACTAGGTAACTTTTTGAGTACCACCTGTTTTTTTTTCTATATACAGATATTATATGATTTCGTTTTTCTGCATTTTTCCATCCTTATATTGCTTTGCTGAAATATTTTCTTGTGTTCTTGTCTTTGTTATTATGTTATTATAATTATTTTTGTTATTGTTTTACCTTTATATATACCATGTGGAAATAGTCACATGCTGGTGAGTGCCTGCAAAATAAAAGTGGAAGGTAGAGTGTAAAACTAAAAACACTGGTCTGGAGAGCCATCCGCTTGATCTTAAAGTGGACAAATATCTTATCAAGAATTCATCGTTAAACAGAAAAAAAAAATCATGTAAATGACTCAAAGACAGACATGTGGTCATTCGATGACCTCACTGCTTGCGAAGGCGATAACTTCCGGGCTCCCACTGCTCTCCGAGTGTCAGCGGCCTTAGCTGATAAATAATGTGGAGCCGTAGCTGTCCACTTTGAAACCGATCCACCCATTTGCTGGATGACTAACCCTCCCCTCATTTTCTCAACAGGATTAATGTGCCAGGTTTGTCTGGCTCTTGAATCTGGTAACTTTGGCAAGCTTTGTACGCTAACAAACTCTGAGATGCGCGTGTCGAGTGACAGTCATGGTGAGAATTGCACCCACGTGTGTTCCGGCTCCGGCAGCAGATGATGAACCGAGGGGGTGTTTATGATGCTCCGCCACACGGTGTCTCTCCAGTGCAGCCGCAGGAGGGTCCAGCTGGAGCAGCGGCGGTCAGCACATTCAGACTTCTGGGGGTTAACTGCTCTTATCTGCAGCTGCGGCGAAAGATCCAGCGGATAGTGCTGCTTTGTGCGACCGGGAAAAGTGATCCAGCTTCTCAGCTCAGCGTAGAAATAAAACAGGTGCCGTCACCAGTTGTGCTTTTGTCCCGCTGCTGAAACCGGCAGCTGTTTCCCGCTGTCACACTTGTGACAGGAATCATCAGGCTGCTGCACAAACTGTTTTGTAAACCCCGGCAGTGGAGGAGCCTTGAAGGTTTATTGAGAACCAGATTCATACAATCCGTTGAAGACATTGTTCAGTTGTCCAAGGAGAGCAGAGCTTCCACTTTAGCACCGATATTTAATCCAGGAAACAGGAAGTAAATAACATTTCTCATTGGGGAAAACAGTTCACTGAGAGGGATTAAAGGAGGTGAAGAAGAAGGTGCAGGCAGGGGGGAGTGTCGTGTGTCAAATATGTCAGTTGCCTGCACACTTCCATCACTCAAACCTTAGGGTCAATGAGCCGCTAACCAAGGTCTTCATGAGACCACTCGTCGTGTTGAAGATTTGGGGCGGGCAACTTTGGTCCAGAACTCCTCTTAAGTTATGTGTCAGAAACAGGAACATCTCTCCTGGAGACAAACAGCAACAGTTGCATCACAGTCGCGCATGAATCATTTCGCTCGGTGGAAGTGATTTAACTGGAAAACGCTGACTCAGCCGCTTTTCTCTGAACTCAGCCGCCGCTGCAGAAATAAAAGCAGTTTTTCTCTGAGTTGCATTTTCGGGGACGGACACCTCAGTGCACGCGTGCTGTTGTGTGCTGCTGCATTCGAGTCACATCTGCATCCTGATGTTGTGTTTAGCTGGGGGTGGAGGGAGGAAGGCAGAGGAGGGGTGAAACTGGATCTCTGAGTGGTGGCGACTGTGTGATGTGGAGCGACCAGCTGCTGCTCACTTTTTCTTTTTTTTTCTTTTTTCTTTTTATTTATTTTTTTTAATTTTTTTTTTTCGTAGACAAAGTTCTGTAAACCTGAAGATCTGGACCCGTGGAGCAGAGTGTTGGATGAAGAATATTGACCACCATCTAGGTTCATGGATGTGGCAAAGAATACAGATTCACAACCTCTCATTTGGAGCTGGAGTGGCTCTCCAAGTTAAAACATGACCACTAACCTGTTGCCTTCAGCGCATTAAACTTTGTCATGGAGTCTTTTGGTCCTGATCTGCATCCTGAAGTGATGGAAAGACGGGATGTTAGACGGACAGGAGCAGTGTCCTCAGTCATTTGGTGTAATGGTGAGGAAAGAGCTGAGCTAAAAGGCAAAGTTGTCCACTTACCAGTCCCTCTATGATCTGACTCTCACCTCAGTAATTCAGAAGAGATTAGGAGTAGTAGGAGTATGAGACGTTACGAGGACGGAGAGAAGCTGCAGCGTGTGCATGCGCCACCATCTTGCAAATTGGCAGTGCCTCCAAGAAGGGACCATGACTAAAGCATATGATGATTTGAGGTGCTATTTATACCACGTGACACAACTGGTGAGAGTCGAAGGAGCGCCACCACTTGGCTTAATCTTAGCCCTGACGCTGGCCTTTCTTTGATGTGACACACTACCCATGGTGTTGGGACATGCTGCGGACGTGGTCAGCTAGTGATGGGTTGATGAGGTCTCATGAAACAGTGTCCTGATTTGGCACTGTCTGCTGTAAAATATCTGGATTTCAATAACTAATTGACCAAAAACTAAGAGCATCACAGAGTGGCCTCTGAAACTCAGGACACTGTTTATGAGAGTGCTCAGTTATCCGGGTCATCACGCAGCAAAGGTTTGAATCAGGTCAACCGGACTAGTAACAGTCAATAATCGGACTATTACTAGTCCGGTTGACCTGATTCAAACCTTTGCTCCGACACCGTTTCCTCAACCCGCAATGCCGTTTCATGACACCATATCTACCCATGGTGAGGGTGTGTTGCTATCGTATGTTGTCATGTGCCCTTCAAGTTCAAAAAGAACGGTTGGGGTTTGGATGCATGGGAGTTGCCACCTGATTTGTGATATAAAATATACATAGTGGCTTATATGGTCAAGAGCTTGACTCCAACATATATATCAAGTGAGACTTTAAGGAGCGCCACCTCATGGCTTAATCCACATCCAAAACCTTTTCTTCTTTAGTTGTGGACAGCATTGAAGCGTTGGGAAAAAACCTCTGGGAAAGATTTGATATTTTAAGTGAAAAGTCTATGTGTCAACATGCAATGCAGATGCTAACTTCAGCGTAAACACTGGACGAAAAGTCCACTCAATATGAGACGCCTTTGGAGTGAGAACGCCAGGAGAGACGCGTGGAACCTCAATGATATCTGAACAATCCCCGTTGGCCTCTTCTCTGGCTGTGTGTCTCCATGTTGGGGTCTGAGTGAAGCGAGAAGAAAAGGCCCTGACAGTTACGGTGACTTAATACCACTTGATATTTCACGGCTGGGGGAATGCGGCGGCACTCCCTGCTTTATGGAGCTGGCCTGGATTATCGAGCTGGATGGAGTCCTGCCCAGAGGAACAGCTGAATGATGTCATACACACACACACAGAGAAGAGATGTCGGCTCGGCGCTGGAGTGTTGCGCTGCAGCGCTCAGATGTCTGGAGTGTGTGGGAACAGAGGGCTGCTGGGTAATTATGAAGGTGAGCAGAGAAAAGGTGGAGAACTAACAAGAGCCCAGGGTGAGGTTCACAGTGAAAGTGGGGTGATGTGAGGAGAGACACTGGGGAGCAGATGTGTGTGTGTGAGTGTGAGGGGAGCCAGATGAAAGATGGAGGTGTGTGTGTGAGTGTGTTTTTGCCGGTGAGTTGACCTCACAGGACATGTGGTGGGTGAGTGCAGATGGATGGAAGCTCCATCTCCGGAGATGCACCTTAGCATGCCAAGCCTCCGTCCTCTCCACCGGAGCCTAAAAATGGAAACGGTGATTGGAAATTGTTTAGACAACCTGAAATGGTTTACCCCGAGGCTGCAGATCAAAGCGGAGAAAAAATGAATCATGGAGAGTTTCTGTGCGGAAACAAGCCCTTCGCCTTTCTTCCTCTGACAGACTCGCTGGCACAAACACAAATATTAAGGCGAACAAAGAGAGAGCCATGTGAGAAGTACATGCTCTCCTGTTTGATCAAACTCCTGTAGCTCTGCTCCCGCGTGGGAAAAAAGTTACTTTTTCATCTCTCGGTTTCTCGTCCTCCTGGATTCGCACATCCCTGGCTCGTATCAGACGGTGGTGAGCCGGTGGTGATCGTGTCTCCGGGGAGCAGCAAGGGGGGGCCGACAGCCACAGAAGCATGAACTCTTCTGCTTAACACAGTTCCTCCATCAACATTTCCGGCTGGTTTCTCCTCACCCCACAAGCTCCTCCCCCTCCCCGTGTGTCGCCCTGAATTTTTCCGGACTGGACGCGTTTCCCTGCTGTGGCTCCTGAAACTGGCTGACTCAGCGGTTTTCAAGGAACCCTGATGTCAGGCTGACCGTCGGGGTGAGCTCAGCAGCGTGAAGGCATCAGGCTTCCATCACCCCCTGATGATGTCAGCAGCTGAGCAGACGTGACTCGGAGCCTCCGGTGGAAACAGCAGGAAAGTCCACTAAAGCCTGGAGTGCATTATCTTCATTAGAGCGGTTAAAAAAAAGTCCTCTCACTTAGCTTAGAAGAGTATATGATTATTGAGACTTTCCCTCTGCTACCACTGAGACTGGGCTTAAACTGCTGATGAAGAGAGTCCTGCTCATGAACCATCACTTCTGACCTCCACAATGGTGGAAAAGCCAACCATGTCTCCTGTCTACTTCTGCTCCCAGACTCAAGGCAAATCGGTCATTTTCTGTGGTCCACAGCAGCTCGCATGGCTATATATATATATATATATATATATATATATATATATATATATATATATATATAGGTCTCCTCACTGTTGACACTCCAAGCAGCCATCTTGGATTGGGAAACTGGGAGGTGAGACTCACCCCACCTTCTGACTGGGAAAGCCAGAGCTGGAAGTGTCCCACCTCTGACTGGGACTAGAATGCAACAGTAGTACACACTAGTGATGGGTAGGTTTCATGACACAGTATCGAAGAATTGATGAGGTTTCATGAAACAGTGTCCAGATTTTCAGAGGCCACTGGATGGCGCTGTCTGCTGTAATATGTTTGGACAAATAATTCAATGAAACCTCACATCATTTCCAAACCAAGAGCGCCATCTAGTGGCCTCTGAAAATTAGGACACTGTTTCATGATACTACATCTGCAATACAACACATATGAAACTAGATCGTCTGACTTGTCTATTTTTTTGTCCTTAACAATGAAATCTTCAACTCCAGTATAGTAGCTCCACATTAAAATAACATTTTAAATGTTTGTATTTTCCAAGTTATTCACAGTTGCCGTTTGCTCAAAAAGAGCTGTTTTACTGAACATTGGGACAAGCACTACAAAAATGGCCAATGCCCTCGACTCATCCCTGTAGTAAAATTTGTCGTTTATTTGCTCCAAAAGTTCACATCCTGAACCATTTGTTGAAAAAGCTCTTTTAAAGCCTTTGTTCTGGGGTCTGTAGAGACGGAGACGCACAGAGACAGGTTCCTCTGCTTCACAGCTAAAAACACACCTCCTCATCTCTCAGGAAAATACAGAGCCACAGAAGAGATTAAAATAACTCTTTCCTTATAGACTTAAATAAATGCTGCAGTCCATTCTACAACAGAAATTTGCTTCGGCCTTCAACGTGGACTGTGGCAGAGTTGGACCTCGTAACTGCGTAATGTCAGTGTCCGTCTGTCACTCTGTTAGCAAAGTGCAAACGTTGATGGGACGAGGAGGAAATGGTGTCAAGAGTAGGGTGATTGGATTATCTTCGGAGTCGGTCATTTAAATTCCTCTTTCAGTTTCTGTTCCTGTCTTGCCTGACACCACAACAGTCCGCCCTTCTTCTGTGGCCACCGTGCGGCAGGGCACTACCTCCCCTTCTGTTCGTCACCAGTGAACCGGGTCTTGTTTTGCAGCGATGTTCCTCTCAAACCTTATTGTGTGTCACTCACCGCCGGGATGTTTCATTTCATGGCCACTTGCACTTGCAAGATTTCGCGGCTGATTGTGTCACGTCACGTCTTGCTCAAGTGACAGCAGCTCAGTTTCAGAGTCTCAGCAGCAGAAATACTCGGCCGCGGCTCTGACCCCGGGCAGGTGTGCCGCCTGGTAAAGACCCTCATGCGCACACATGCGCTCTACATTCTGAGGGTCTCGGGTTCATGTGTAACGGGAGACTTGTAAAATATCCATCAACAAAAAAATGACTTATGCGCTCCCCATGTGTTGGCATGAGCTCAGCCGGGGCAGCCCCCTGCCCCCCACCCGCACCCAGGGGCTGATTAAATATTTAAGGTATGAAGTACTTTCTCCCGGCATCAGGTGTAAGTCACTCCCGTAATCTCAGCCGGGTGCAGGCGCAGTAATTACACTCCAGTTAACCGTGTTAGCGGCTCCTCGTCTGCCGGCTTGTTTATGTCTGCTCGCGCTTTTATAGAGCGGCTCCTGCTCTCGCACACCGCTGCGTAAAAAACGCCAGCCTTTCCCGCACGCTGCCGCGTCAGAGTGGCGCGCACGGCAGCGTGATGAAGGTCGGAAACTCACAGGAGCCTGTGAAGAGTCGGAATACATTTTCATTTACATATGTTTATGACCCGGCCGTGGTTTACAGCTCATTCATCCGACTTCACAGACGCCACGACAGGCCTCTCCACATGACTGGAAACACCATTAATACATGGAATTATACATTCTTGTCCTGGAGGAGCTACGTAGCACGCTGAAACTGATGGTTTGTTTTGTGTCATTATTGAAATCTGAAATGCTAACAATCAGTCCTGAACGCAGCAGCGCATTAATGTCAGGTGGAGCTTATATTTATATTTAGAAAACAACATCTTTTTGAAACAGACTTCACATTCTACAGGCACTAAACATGCAAGCAAATGTTAGCTATTAATTCAGTTACTGCTAACTGCAGAAGGTTGCCTGCATCACAAACAACTCTAGCAGCGCCAATGTTAAATGTCGGCAGCAAAGGGATGAAGGCCATGTCGAGGTCGAAGGAGAAATCCAGGTGTCTCTGGAACTTGTTCATGAGTGATGTGAGAATGACAGGTGGATCCTGTGGTGTGTGCAGTCATGTGGACTTTGTGGTGAGTTGAACGACAAAACTCCAGATTTATTGGTTGACCTATGTTCCATCTCTCATCTGTGGTAGTGAGTCATACTAGATAGTTAAATTTCGAAGGTACTCGAGAACTTACACTTATATCTTGATATTTCACCATCTGTTCCCTTGTCCATCCATCATCCATTCAAACAACCATCTATCTCTCCATCCACTCGTCCATCCATCAGCCATCCTTCGAATCAATGAACCGCCATCCATCCAACATCCATCCTTCCAACCACCTGCCCATCCCTCCATCAACTCATCCATTCATCCATTCCAACCAAACATTCATCCCTGCGTCCACCTGTCCCTCTCTTCCTCCATCCCTCCATCCAGTCATCTATCCATCAATCCACCATCCTTCCATTCAACCAATCAACCACCTGCCCAACCATTCATCTCCCTGTCCCTGCATCCATCCATCCATTCCCATGAATCCATCTAGCCCTGCTATCCATCCAACCATTATCCAATCACGTATTCATCCATCCAGCCAGGAGTTAACTAACATAAAACACATGCATCCATCCACACCTCTCTCCCACTGAACCATCCTTTCATTCTTCAGTCCATCGTGATCTCTTCTGCTATCCATCCATCCATCCTGACTAGTGTCAGCCATGTCTGCCGGCAGGTGCGGAGGTCAGTACGGCAGCTCTGTCTCTGCACATGTATATTTCATGGTGAAAAAGGTGAAACTTGTGAAGAGCATGACTAAAGTGAAAAGTTCCTGGGTGCTGCTTCTCCCCTCCTCACCTCCTGACGCCTCCTTAATCTGAACGCGCAGTTGAAAGTGTGACGCCGGCGCTAAGAGCCTTTTGAGGAACAATAGGTGGCGATGTTCAGCACCTCCGACGTTCTGGGCCTGAGCTCGGCAGCTCACTATTCAGGCGGAGAGCCACAGTGGGCGGCTGGTGGAACATCAAAGCCGGCCGTCACAAAGATCCACTGAGCAGGATTTCTGCCTAAATGTCTGTTTTGTGCGCAGAGAATAGTCACTTTAATCCATTTAGGTACAAACCTCCTCAAAAAAAGGATCTGCGGATTTAAGATGAGTAATAAAGCAGAAGAAGGCACGTCCATGCGTTACCTTAATCCCACACACTCTCGGCACTAATCTGACAGATTTACAGCCTTTTATTACCTGCATTTGCCTCCCTCCACACACTCTACCTTGCTCTGAGTCCTGCTGGGGGAAACTGCACTCACGGGGATTTGGTCACGCTCGTGAGACCAAACAATGGCTCATAACTTTCAGGCTACCACTGTTCTAAACAAACTTTTTTGGGCTCAGACTTTGAAGTCCACAATTATCCCGTCAATGTGGGGAGACTAAACAGGCTGAATCTTCATGATTTATAAAGCTATGTTCGTACAGAAGAACTTGAGCAAGAGTCCACTCCCATAGTTGTCGTGCAACTTTGTGAAATAGGCTGGAAAAAAAGGCTTTGAAAACATATGTTAATGCTGGAAGTCTGTATCATTCCATAACACTTCCACCTGATGTGATCTGCAGCTTTCAATATTTAATCATGTCATCCAATTTGACTGCCACATCTGAGAAGGTCTTACATCTATACTGTCAACAACAAAATTCTGTTGCTGTTAAAGATGTTCTGTATCATCTCATTATGGGATGTGTGGCGGTGTCATTTGTTTTATAATTTAATATCTCATTTTCCCTTCATGGTGTTGTCTGCTGTTGAGCACATATCTTATTCTAAAGTACTCTACATCTTACCCTTTATTATGTTCTCTTTCCAGCATTATATTGTGCCTGGTTGGAGATAATTGTTGTTTTTTTTTCTTCATCTCACATCATGTTATGTAGCCACATCATAGTATCGCACCATTCATCAGCTGAATTCCATCTGTGTGACTGCATGACTATCACATACCCACATGTGCTTTGACTGAGGGGTTACACCCTCGGTGGCAGGGTTACGGTCCAGGGGGTGGAGTTCGTTGGTAGGCTGAAGACATTGGCCACTAACACGGTCATGTAAGGGACCAACATTTTAAACACAGTTCTCGGTGAATAAACATATTAGCAGGCTGCAGCAAGGGTCTCAAACTGGGCTCAAAGGGCCACAGTGGGTACAGGGTTTTGTTCCAGCCACCAGTCAGGTGTCAGCAGTCAAAAAGCTGCACCCACTCTAGCACTTTTGTGAATTAGTTTGAGACCCTTGGTCTACAGAGCAACCACATCCGGCACTGATATACAGATATATTTTGAGCTCTTGTGGGCCTCATAAAATGACTCGGTGGGCCACTGGTGGCACCGCTGCCTTGAGTTTGACTCGTGATTCTGGGGGTTGAGCTTTGTGATCTGTAATGATTCAGACCTGCTTCATCTTCAGGGAATGCCCTAAACCAGGGGACACTACAGTCGCCGGAACAGATATACATACTTTTTCTCAATTTGTGTTCAAATGTCATGCTTCTTTTTTACTTCCTAGATTGGTGGACCACCAGGAGAGTGGGTTGAGGACTCTGTGGGAATGGTGTTTAGCAGGACTTTGGACCCATATGACATGACCAGAGAGGCACTGGATCTCCGTTGTCATGGTGGACTGTGTAGTCTCAGCTTGACCAGTAGACATCACATCTTAATCCAAAGCCTCTACCCAAACCACCTCACAGCTCTGTAAGAGGGATGGGTTACGTTGGGATAGTGTTTCGTGGTGGTTCTGTGATTGTGAGTATCTGAAGAGGACCTTCCCAAGCAGCCCCAACTATCCTTTGGAGATCATGGTCCTTAATCTCCATTCACGGATGGAAATTTAAGGCAGAAAAATAATGTGTTTTTATGAGTGGGCAAAAAAGATCACACTGAAGGCACTATTTAAGTATTTTATTGCTATAATGCTAAACGGACCGCAAGGTAGGTGTCACATGACAACTTGTTGACCGCATCTTTCATTTTTCCTCAGTTCTTTGATCCTCCATCTCTGTAGTCAAGCTCTTCAAGTGATGGACGAGTGCAGCGAGGACTCAGCTACTGACTCGATTACTTCACCTTTGCATCCTCTAATGTGTAACATGTGTGGAGGTGGGTTGTGTTTCCTGCTGCTGGATTTTATGGGAACGTTGGAGCTGCTTTCTGTCAACGTTGTGGTTTCAGCCTGCAACGCACTCGCTTCGCTCGCATGTGCTTTAAGAAATGATAGAAAATCTCCCAGGTTGGATGGAGTGGGTGGAGGTGAGTTTTTGTGGGAGAGGCGCCTGTTTTCCCACAAGTCTTCAGGGGATCCCCCTCTGCTCTCCGCGCTGTAAACCAGCAGTGCCGCTGATGGACGTCTGTGTTTGGCAGGTGCTCATATACTTGGCGCCTACAGTTGCCCACAGCAATGAGGCTGTCAGGGCAGGATGCCTTCCAAGAGTGCAGGAGAACATTATATTTCACATTATCTAAGAACAATAGGTCATTTCCTGCTCGCTCGAGGCCAGCGAGGCAGATCGGGAGCTGCCAAGCTCCAGGAAGGGAGCGCAGACCTCAGGAGAGGTTGGCGTCTAAAAGAGGGTGTGTGAGGCTGATGAATAGTTAGGTAGGTGGTTCCGGAGTGGGTGCGCACTGAGCTCGCCGAACAAGAGCAGCACTTTGTTTTCGGTGGATGATCTCAACGATTGGGAGGAGGTTTGTTTCGCTGACATGTGCGGCTGTTTCGGTTGCACGTATCTTCCCGCCAATCTGTTGCCGGGTGACGACAGTCCTCCAAAGATCATTCCTGTCTTCAGCTTGCTTATGCTGCGGGAGCCAGGAGGCTGGAGTGGAGACTTGAGTCACTCACGTGGCCTTCAGTCAGCTGGACGTTGTTAGGACAGCAGAGATGGGATGCACAACATGATGGATCAAGTCTCCCTGAAGAGGAGGAGCTTCTTATAGGCGAGAAGCATGGCCCAGTGGGATATGGAGAGCGAGCCAATCATTTCTCTGCCGTTTTCAAAATAGTGCGCCGTGAAAATGGCAACCTTTCGAGCTTCAACACATACCACTTAAAACCACCGTGGATGTAGAGCAAATGCCAGGCTTGAATGTGTAACGGTCACGCAACAACATGAAGAACATGGAGAAGACGTGGGCTTGTGAGCAGATCTGTGTGCCAACGCAAGGAGTAATTTGTGTATGTTTCAGTCCAGTTGAACTTCTCATTCTAGGTAATATTTGCTTCACATATGAAGCTTGAGATGGTGACTGGCCTCTCAACTGTATTCACGGCACTGTGGTCTGTGTTGGCTGCTCTTTATTATGAAAGAGAGACTTTGTGAAGAAGCTGTTGCGGAAAGAATGCGACTCGGCACAGTGGCGATGCATAGATGAGGTGTCAAGGTACAGTACTGCAGGGTTGATGAAACAGTGTCCTAATTTCCAGACTCCACTAGATGGCGAGCTTGGTTTACAGATGATGTGAGACTTCATTGCATATGTCGAAGTCCAGACATTTTATAGCAGACAGCGCCATCCAGTGGCCTCTGAAAATCAGGAGTCTGTTTCATGAAACCTCACCAATACTTCGATACTGTGTCATGAAACCTCATCTACGCATCACTAAGTAATGGCTACCGGCGAGATGACTGGAGAGACAAGGTTGTGATGTCATTGTTTTCAAATAATCACAGTTTGGTCGTTCCTACAAAGATAAATCTAACCATTGAGTCAAAACGTGGACGGAGGGTCGACCTGACTCCGAACTAACGTGGGTACGACCGACTCGGTCTTCATGAGGTCAGGGCCTCAGAGGTGCTGATCTTCATCCGTCACCTTGTACAAAGAAGCCAACCTGGTCAGAGAGTTGGAGGCTGAAGGACTCAAGCTGTCCACCTTCTTCTCCCAGAGTTGCAGAGGGCCAGGACCAACTGAGAACTCTGACTCACCTTCCTACGACCGTCTGGACTGCAGTTCACTTATCTGAAACTTAGATTACCCTGCGCTTTGCCTCGCCTCGCTGCTAAATCAGTCGGTAATCACGCACTACAGCAACAGAGTGAACCCGGGGTCACTCCCCCCTTGCCCTTTAAATATCCAGCTCCATGTCGCTCTGAGCCGCCGCCGTAATGACCCCCCCACGCTCACCCACACACACACACCTCCTCTTTCTTTGTGTTGCGTAACCGCTCTTGTGTTGTATTATTGAAACGTTTGGCGCAGATTAAAGCCGCAGATGAAACGGCTAAATGCTAATGTGTGATTTCCCGTGGGGCCTTCATGGGCTGCAGGTGTTTTGCCGGGGAGCAGGAGGAGGAGGCGGACGTTTAAAGCGCATCAATGCCAATTAGCCCTCATTGTTTGCGTTTTCTGTAACTTCTCTTGGCAGGTAAACAAACCTGGTTTTCCTCCGAGTTCTTTTCATGCTCCACCAGTCAGGCCCTTCAGTTGTGGCCCTCTTGCTGCTGACATTAAAACTGAGAGCCTCTTCACCTCTCTGACCGAGTGTGTGCCGTCGGGATCAATCCACCGAGGATCATCCAAAAGTCTCAATGTACGCGTGGACGGTTGTCACCAGCACTGCTGCCACAGCGCCTCACATGGTGACACACGGTACTGCTTTAGTTCAGACAACCTCCAGATGCGTTTTCTCTTCACATGTGAAGTCACTCAAGGGTCCTCACAGGGTCCTCGTGCTGGAATGGAGCGAGGCAGAGGAGGCAGAGAGGTGTGATGGAGGAGTCAAGGATCTGACTAAACGCCACGGAAGAGGAGGAGTGGGGGGTGAGTGTAATTGATTCTGATGAGTCCTGTCAGATGGTAATGGTCTGCGGGGGGAGAGGAAGTGGGCGGGACCCCTGACAGGGACATCCTCATGAAGGAGGAGGTTACAAGGGGAGTTATCTGTTTCGCTCTTTGGCTAATATTTAGACTCACATGGACTCATGCCAGTCAGAACTTCTTCCTTGCTCTACCTTGCCTATCACAGATTGTGTGGTGAATTTAGTGATAGAAGGGAAACATCCTGCCGTCTCACCCTGTATTTTTAAGCTCTGTGAAGTGATGTATCGCTGGAGCGCAGTCATTAGCCACCAACACAACACAAGCCAGATGACAAGAAACGCTTCAGGCAAGATGCCATGGCAGCGCCAATGACTATATTAAAAAAAAAAAAAAAAGATAGATAGCGAATGTGATGCCCTTCTCGTGTCAATGGCATTTCCCTTATAGCTAATAACGCGGGAAAAAAACAAAAACAAAACAATGCCAATAACAAAACGAATTGAAGGAATTTAAATTGGATGAAAAAAACGATTTTTTAAAAATGTTATTTTCATTTTTAAAATGCAGCCAAATTCACACCCACAACACATTTTTTTTATAATAATTAAAAAAATTAAACAGTAATATGATGACAAAAAGATTCACATTTTAAGTAACTATTTAGTGCTTTAAGTACAATAAGGGCCATAAAGAACCACATATCTGATTATATATTTGATATACTACATGTTGAAAAATGATCGTTGTTGATCAATTCATGAGTCGGGAAAAAGGTCAGAAAGACAAAAATTCTTGGTAATAGAAAAGACAAAAATTGTTTTAAAAAAATTCATTCAAGATTTTCTAACGATAAGGGAACATCTTGGTAAAAATAAACATGAGTTTTTTCAGTCTACTTTTAAATGTAAAAATGGGAGACGGAGTGAAAGGAACAGAGAAGCTCATAACAAAACCCCTAATAAAAAACCATTCATAATTTCACACTGACCTCACAGGGGCCACATGCACATGCACATGCACGCGTGGGCCCCCGGGCTACAATTTGCTCAGGTGAGATGTGAGGGTTTGACGGTTTACACACGCTCACATGTGCATCTTATGCTCTGAAGCAACAGTTTGTGAGGAGCGTGAAGAAGAGGAGGACGAAATATCAGACAATGAGTGGAGTATATTTCATGTGCTTCTTCCTATTGTTGTAACTATTAGACACTTCCGTTCGTCTGACGGGGAGACGATGATTCAGAGGCCGTTTCCCTTCTTTATTTAAGATAATTAACTCTTTAAGTCGGAGACAGACCGACAACACGGTCTTGAGTTAATTGCAGGTGGGAGAGAGCAGCAACACGGGAGGGTGAGGGAGGGGTTGGTGGGCTTCGGTGTTTCAATCTCTCCGACACGCGCGCCGATCTAGGGAGAGCAACATTCTTGCTCGTATTAGAACACGCCCACGACTCCTTGGAGCCAGACGAAATAAATGAATTACTGATTCAGATGCACGCTCACTTGCTAACCTTGTTAGCATTTGAGCAGGAGAAAACAAAGCCATCGCTGTTCATTTGTGTGTGTCGGTAATGATTGTATCATTGATGCTTGTGTCTGAGTGTGTCAGTGAGTGTGTGTGTGTGTGTGCGTGTGTTCCTCCTCCACAGGCCTGATTCATTAACCTTATGTGTACAGCAGCTCAGTAAATGTAGGTTACTGCTCAGGCAGACGTAATTCCCCAAAGGCAGAGCGCGGCATTAGCATCTCGCCAGATTACCGCCAGCGAGGATGACTATGGAAAGATGCTCCGCGTCTCATGGGGAGTGGAGGATCGCACAAACACGCACAACGCTCTCCAAGCCCAACGCAAGCCGCTGCACTATTGATCGGCCACTCGAGTTTCCATCAGCTGTTTCCAAGCGACGTGATCCTGATCAGACGTGATGCTGGTCTTGGCTCAGCGTGGAGACTGGGAGTTATGTGAGAAGTCAGGGGAAGATCGCAGCAGATGGCAGAAGTCCCCCCTGGGCAAACAGCGCCTAGCCGGCCAACGCTGGGGGCTCTTGACCATCTGGACAGAAACGCAAAGAGAATTCCCGTCCGACTAACATGGAATACGAGCGGCGCTGTCGTCATCGTTTTCATCCTCAAATTACACCCACGGCCTTGGAAATATGTCAATAAAACAGCAATTATCGCTCCAATGGTCTCGACAGCACCTGTCCGGTTGAGCTCTGAGCATTTTCACGTGTTCAACTATTATTCAGTCAAACATTTAAAAGTCAAAGGCTGATGACACGGTCACACTTGTCCTACTAGTCGGCCCTTCCCTGTTCGAGAAGACGCAGTACAAAATGGGATCCAAAGCACCATTTGTTTGAGACAGTGAAACATAAATACGATGGGGCCATGTTTGACACGATGAACAGTTTTGAAGCTCCCACTGGACTCATTTCTAAGCTCTGGAACAGGGTACATGTCTGGGAAATAGAGGGCATACGTTCAGCCCACATCACTGCGAGGTTCTTTTCTTGCAGGCCAATGACACATTTTGACACAGTTGTCCTCCGTTTATCATTGGGGCTGTGTCCCAGACACTTTTATGAAGGGTGGTTTGTGGTTTCCTGAGGCCCAGCACATTGAGTGTTGTCAAGGTAACTTTTGGGCACTGTACTGTAGTAGCATCACAAGTTAAGGACAGCATACGATTATCACGTGTACTTGTCCTACCCCAAAAATTCCTTTGGAACGTTAAGAAACGCAGCATGAGGGGAAACCGAACGCGTCACACAGTGTGGAAGGCTGCATGTTGTCCCAAGACAATCTTCTGTTTTCAGTTGCATCAGTTGAACTCAGATCGAGGACCGAAGAAAGAATAAAAAAAAAGCAATTGATTGGCTTTAACTACGATCTGGACATGGCTAAGTAAATGGCGGGCTGGATGTGGCCCACAGGCCGTGAGTTTGACTCACCTAGTTCATAGCGGAAACAACGACAAGGGAATCGAGGCATTCCCTCGCGTGAGAAGTTCTCACTATCTCAGAGACATGAGCTCCACTGAAGCAGCTCCTCCTTTCATCTTCATAAGCCCTAAATGGACAATCGGAGCCATCAAGGAAACATGGCTGGAAAGAGTTGAAGCACAAATCAAAAGCACCTTTCGGGGTTCGGCCCGGATGAGCGGAGCTCTTCGGGTCAGGACGATTGGATCCAGACCGAGGGGAGGAGAG
The DNA here is from genome assembly GCF_027744825.2 of Synchiropus splendidus. Classification (NCBI taxonomy): domain Eukaryota; kingdom Metazoa; phylum Chordata; class Actinopteri; order Syngnathiformes; family Callionymidae; genus Synchiropus; species Synchiropus splendidus. Next base: position 23,881,949 of record NC_071336.1, read on the forward strand.
GACAGGGAGGTATTTATTCAAGGGAGGCAATGCAAACCTGTCCGAGTGCGGACTTCCCCTGGACAGTGTTGGTTTCGGTGTGAGGAGGAGGTTACACTGGCAGCAGGACAGCAACATTCCCGACTCCACGGACGTGTGGGAGAAGAGTTTCAAAGATCTGACCGGCCCAAATTTAATCACCAAAACCATGATCGAGATCATTTAGGAGAATACTGTTCTCTCTCCGAGTCATTTTAAAGTTACACTGGAGCTCCACTTGGTGTTGCTGGTTCTTGTCTGTCTCCAGCTGGAGAAGGCAAACTGGACGGATCACAGAATAACTTTGGTTTTCTGAGTTTGATTCTTCGACTCTTAAAAGGAATCCTCTCTACGTGATTTGGTGAGAAGCTGAATTCTGAGCCGAGCTCTCGTCGTGTACCTGCTCGAGCTGTCGACTGCTCCATTTAGAGTCGCAGCATCGATCGGATCGATGGCTTTCTCCTGCCGAGCACCATCAATTATTTAGCTGATCAGCCCTGCTGCTCATTAGATGACTAACCTGGGAGGGCGAGGAGGGACGGGCCGCTTTGAAACCGGAGAGGCGGCATGATAGCAAAGGGCGGATCTGGACTCTCGATGGGGACAGCTTGGATGTGGGATTAGCGATTTGTAGATCCCAGTCCTGACATCCACCAGGGAGCGTAAATCTTTGATGAAATCCTATCTGCGCTTTGATGAACGTGCACAGGGATCACCATCGTGGCGCTTGTGCCGACAGCTCGGTCACGGATGTCGGTGCGGCAGCACAAGCGGCCGCGGAGGGAGAAAGGAGATACTGCTCGACGGGTCACACGACACCACACCTTGGTTCTCCGGAACATCTGTGGTCAGAGAGGGTCAGAGCTTTACTGTCCAATAAATCACCTCCGGCATGCTCCGGCTGACGCCACCTTTCTGCGGTAGCTGAGTCAACGCCGGCACTTCACTCCTGGAAAACATTCCTCACCGTTCTTGGAGGACAAAACAACAGCATAAAGCAGGAGGAAAGAAAGCGGGCGAGCAGACCGCCCCCCCCCCGCCAGTTCTTCCCTCATCCCCGCTGATGGTGTAGGAGCGGGGGGGCCTCTTTGATCTGCAGTGTCCCCCTGAGAGCCACGCTGAGGTGGGAGAGCACTGTGACGGCTTTGCTACACGTTAGCTCTGATTAAAGGGAAATATGCAACAGCGTATAACGCGCTTCTTTTTATCTGCGGCGTGGTGCAACGCTGACGCCTGATTGGGGCCCGGATCTGCACTGAAGTCGCTCCGTTCCCTTCCTGCCTCCACTACAGGTTGAGTCATTAAAAAACTTGAGGGAGAAGTTTGACAAAGTGAAGGCAGTTCATGTCCTTCGACATGTGACACTGGCTGAACATTAGAACTTTGGTCGTGAATTCTGCACTCCAGTGTCAACAAGTGCTGCTTCTCAACTTCCAGAGAAATCAATCGACTCCGTAAGTGTTCCCCACCTTTTCTCCCCCCTCAACCGCCCAAAAAAGCTGTAAAAATTCAGTTTTGTATCAATTACGATGACATTTTTCAGATTTTTTTTCTTTTAAAGCTGTTAAATTGGGACCACAGAGGAGACTCATACAGTGATGGAAAAATGTATTCCAACACTGTGTGCTAATGGCTACAGTGACTACTACACATGAATTCGATGATGTGATGTGTACAACAATGTTGACAACTGACATATTGAAAATGTCGAATGAATGAATGAATTTTTTTTGTACAATACTGACACATACTGATGTGTTCAAATGGAGTGAAAATCATTTTAAAGTCTCACAGTAGTGTGTTCCAAATTTCGAATGACTACACAGTGGTGCTAATAAAGTTCGTCTATCTAAATCCAAAACCCAAGGTAGCAAGTCGGAGCAAAGCTACAATGAGAGACGATACTCGTCAAACCCGGTCAACAGTCTGAGCAGCACTTGTGCTATCAGTGCGCTAATAAAGTTGGAGTGTGAGCGACTGCCTCACCTCTTGTCTTGTAAGTTGTGATGCGTAAATGGCCGGGACATCAATTCACACAAATTCTAGGTGCGTCACTAGGCTGCCCTCTAGTGTTGCCCCCCGTCTCTACCTAACTTCATCACAAACACAATGTTGGCTTTGCCTTGCGAGGACTGAAAATACTCGACACGAAATGTCCTCAGCATCACGTCAAGGTCTGAGTCTGGAATCTGGCTCCAATAACAAGCTCTAATCGCAACCTCCATCAGTGGAGAACATCGACGGCTGCGCCGCTTCTTCACATTGGCCCTTTTCCAATCTTAATGGTCCAGTTTGATCAAGCTCCGCCCCCTAGATCTTTCCTTTGGACAGCGCAGGTTCACCTCTCAGTGACCCGTAGTTCCTCTCTCAAACAGAGGAGTACACACATGGACGACAGTATCTGAGTGCAATGAAGCGGCCCAGCAGCCGACTGTACCGAACCCGCTGGCTAACCCACTTTGTTCGACCCGGGACCTCAATACCAACACCTCCTGCTCTAGACGGGAGAGTGATGTGGGAGCTTTCTGGCAATCTTGTCTGATGAATTCACTCTTGCACAATGAGTCTCGTGGGCTGGACGAAGAAGCCTTGTGTGAACACGAAGAAAAACTCCACGTTTCTTGCTGTGCTTCTATTTGAACTTCTCGTCACTCTTCCTCCCCGCTGATGTCAGTGTGACATCATATCAGCTGGGTAAGGGGACTGCGAGTGGCAAAAATGAAATAAACCAATGATTGAGAACACACGTTTCTTTATTGTCAGTTCATCACTAACAGTCACATGGACAAACATTCAACCATATATATTTTTTCCTCCTGTGAACACAATTTAAACATCTAGACAGCCCAAAAAAACACCACTCTGGGTAGTTTCAGAGGTTTGTAATTGAAGTGAGGCAAGAAGCATTTGACCTGAAATCCTGTAACAACCTGGTTTAGAATGAAGATGACAGTGAGCGTTGGTGAAGACCAGAGCTGCACAATACACCTGAGGTCCAGTTGTCCGTTCCAGCTTTAATGTACACTTGGTGTACTTGCATCAGGACCCATAGAATCCTTGACTTAGATACAAATTTTAGCATCTTCTGAGGCAAATAATTTGACGTACTTTCTTTAGGTTCAAATTTTAACTTGGAAGAACTGGTATTCAAATGTCAATAACAGATGGTCGCAAACATGACGCCACCTAGTTGACCGAGGACCTTGCTCCACCTTGCTCCTGTTGTGCAGCTCTCTTATCGAACCCTGGAAAGAAATGGCAGAGGTATTTATCGTTGTGCGTGAATCCAAACAATCCCTCTGGGATGAAGTAGACAGGATCACTGAGGAGTGAGGACTATGTACTGGCAAGAGTAAGGATCAGGGTGCAAGGAGCAACAGCGACGGGCTGAAGAAGATCGGTCTCCCTCGACAGCAGTATTTAGAGGATATTGTAAATCAAGATATCAAGATTTAGCTCTTTTCATTGACATTTTTGGCACAACAAAATCCAAAACTAGGCAAGTGCTTCTAATGAGTGACATCAGGGGGTCATACATCACACCGAACTGCCAGCCTTTGGCCGACTCCGAAACAAAACCGCTCTAATATAGGCAAGACTTGACGGACTTGACTCGGATGCGACTCCTCAGACATTGTGCAGCTCTGGATCATCCCTTCCACCCCACAAACAGTCCCGCCCATCAGACACATCATGGCTTTTACTGCCCACATCGGCAACAATATATGCATCTCTACTATATCTCATCCTGCACAGTGACCAACTCTACGTAAATAGACTTCTATTTCTTCATATATTTATATATTCTATCCATAGATAAGGACTTTATCTTGACTTTTGGTAGCTTTCCAAACAATGACATTAAATTACATTCGATGAACCCTGTCACGTTTTACTTCTCCATGAAGGTGAACACATCTTTGCTCTGGTAGCTTGAAGACAGACAACAAGGCGTTTAGAACCCCCCTGCGCACGAAAAGCATTGCCAAACATACATGTGTCAGTGCTGGCTCTAACTGGACCGGAACACGACAATAAATACACTTCAGTATTAATCTAGTACAAAATAGCATATAATCTGGACTTGACAATAGACTTCCTCCCTCCGTGCTATAAACGGAGAGAGTCGGGTTACACACGACTCCACAGGCGCACACGAGAGCAGGCGACATTTTCACTCCACAAGCTCGTAAGAGGTGAAACGGTTGAGAAGCAGACCTCACTTGTACAATCACTTGTGTGGATTGGTTTATCATAGAACTCACGACGAGGTGTTTTTCTGAAGACCTCCCCCACCATACCGTCAAGATTAGCCACGGATGCATCTCAACTCTGGGAGAAAGGCAACACGACCCTCTGGTCCGAGGTGAAGTCCGACTGCACAGTGAGAGACTTCTGGTTTCTTCTTTCCAAGTTGAAATCTCAGCGAGTAGATTCTGAATACCTACCTGACAGGACCAACCTTTCTCTAGCATGGATAACCACATGCTGACTCAGACTAACTTGTGCTCCAAATGTGAAGGAGAACTGAAGCAGGACATACACAGCGCCATTTCAGGATCCTTATATTTTGACATCTATCCTCAACATGGAGCTGGGTCATCCAGGAGAGCCTCAAATTAGAACCATTGGAGTCACCTTCGTGGCCACCTGCGTACTGAGGTGTCCTGGCATTCATTATATACAGCATTTACTCAAAATAGAGCTGACTTGAAGACGACAGTGTACGTCCCGCTCCAGCCTTCGAGGTGCATCTCAATTAAGTCATCCTGACCTCTTCCTAAAAATACAACTTTGACTACTTTAATAAAAGACACGACGCCTCACTTTGACACGCGACATCAAGTTTCGCCACCCACCAAAAAGCTGTAGGTGTATGATTTTTTTTTTCTTACCTGCAGTTACACTTCACCAGGAGTGACCCAAAAAAGTGTGACCCAAGCTGTGCTGAAGGGTTTGAAGTCCCGCTGTTTCCTGGTGAAACTAAATAACCTGATAATATTTTGTGTACTAAAATGTAATCCTGGATTTAACGTGTTTGTGCACTAGTTTAAAAAAAAATAAAGTTGTTGTGGCCAGTGAACTGCGTTTGATAACTCCTCTTCTGTCCCGGGACTCAGTGTGCCTCTCAACCGTAATGTAGACCGGATCTCTCAGTCTTCGTCCTCGTGGCCGGAGAATGAGCTCAGGGCGGCCCAGAGTAAACTGGGCTGCTCACAGTGGTGTCGACTTTTCCAGTGCTCCAAAATGCCCTCCTTAGTGTCCAGCACCGTGGTGCAGAGCACGCAGTTAAACGCAGAACCTACCGATAGTAGACCCCCGGCGCCACCTTGTAAGACAGTCCCGCTGTCGTTCCTGCCCCTGTGGTGGAACATGATGTGACGCCTCAGCTTGGAGAAGGAGAAGAACTCCTCGTCACAGCTTCCACACTTGACCAGGTTGCGCTTCTCATTAAGCTGTCGCCAGTAATGGGCGGCGTGCTTGACCAACTCGTCTTCAGCTTTGCGCCCACACCGAGAGAGCGGGCTGTCATCAGGTTTGAGCTTGACCTCCTCCCCGTGCACATAGAGCAAATGCATCTTCATGTCAGCGAAGGTCGGTGTGACGACCTGGCAGCGGCCGCATTTGATCTGCAGTTCCACAGGATCCTCGCAATCCTGTTCGTCCGAGGTCTCAGAGGAGTTGGCACTGCAAAAAGGGAGATCAACGGAGGACAGGTTGGAGACAGTTCTCTGAGCTACATGGCACATTTCTGTAGAAGGGACTTGGTATTGAATGAAATGAACCACCTCACAACTTCGCTCACCCTTCAACACATGCGTGATCCTCATGCTGGCTGATGGACGGCTCCACGGTGAGAATCACCTTGTGCACCTCTCGTAGGTGACTGAAGTACACGCCCACATAACCAAAGGACTTTTCGCAGAACTCGCAGCTCAGAGCTCGGCGAGGTCGCACCTCGCAGTGGTGGAGTTTCATGTGCGTGCTCAGGCTGCCCGAGTGAGCATAGGCTTTCCTGCACACAGGGCAGATGTAGGGTCGGCTGTTGGTGTGACTGTTCATGTGGCTCTTGAGGTGGTGCTTGAATTGAAAGCAACGGTTGCAGGTGGGGCAGCGGTAAATTGGACGACTGCCCAAATATATTTTGGTTTGGGAGGCTGCTTTTAGGTGGATGGTTACTGGAGCCTGTGTGGGAGAACAGCTCATTTCCTTCACAGTTGTGGGGTGTGGCGGAGCTAGAACCAGCTCTTGCTCTTTGCCATCTGGGGTAACGGCAGGTAGGCTTACCAGCTGGGGAATGGCGTCGGTGACCAATGGGGGCTTAGGTCGGATGCTGCGGTACTTTGAGAGATCCACCTCGGCTGGTTTTGAACCTGGGGAAACTGGGGGTGGTTTCTCAGGAACCCGTCTACGAAAGAACGATAGGGATCTTTTCTTCCGGGCCTCAAAAGCCAGAATGTCATCAAGCGTCTTCCTCTTCCGTCCCCTTTTCTTTCCAGTTGGTTTTTGGGGCAGTCCTGACACGGCAATGATGGCTGCCTTAGCCTGGGGCTGTATAGCAGGGTTTGCTACGGGGCTGTGACCCTGTGACACTTCTGCTGTTTGATACGGTTTGGCCAAAGAATCTAAACTCTTGTTCAGACCCATCTGATTTGGGAAAACATTTTTGTCTGCGGACAAATTAAGCTTGCCAGCTGGGATAAGGGTGGTCTTCATTCTCGATAAGGGCAGGATCGGAAGTTTTCCTTTTGGAGGAGAAGGGATAATCTGGACTGTTTTGCTGAAGATAGCCGGGGACAGGACAGTGATACTGCTGGGAGGCTGGGAAGCATCAGGCTGTATTTGGCCTGCTTTAACTGCATTATCCTCCGGGGATTTGCGCGGGGAAGTTTTAGCAGCAGTGGTGGGATACCGAAGCCCTTGGATAACTCCAGCTTTGGATGTTTTTTCAGATGCATCTGTCAGCGTCTCCAACTTGGAGGAAGGGTACAAGACAGTGTTGTCTGGAATAAGAGCAGTCACAGAGATGTCAGACGAAGCAGGGTCGATAAGAAGCACCTGCTCTGGAGGTTCCTCCTTGGGTACTAGAGTTCCCTTTGTGGGTTTCGGCTCCTTCTTTTTCTTCGAAGACGCCACACTTAATGATTCTGTTTGTGTTTGCCTTGATGGACTCTTCCCTTTGGCAGCTGCTGGAGGTGATCTGATCTTCTCAGTGGCAACCTTGCTCCTCAGTGGCTGGTATCGTGGGATGGGCAGCTTGAGGTTCTTTTGAATTGAGGGCGATTGTTGTGGTTTCTGTGGTGTCTGAGAAGAGACAGGAGGCAGTGCCACCAGCGAGAAAGTCCCATCCTGGCCCGCTATCTGCATCAGTGCATAGTTTTGAGTGGGTACAATAATGGACTTGGGGCTGGTGGCAGTGGTAGCCTCTGGGAGGGCAGAAGGAGGCTGGCAGGACAGGACCGCGGGTGACAGGGAGGGCACCGCAGCTGGAGCCTTGGGGGCAATGCTACGGAACTGGAGGCTCTTCATTGGAATGTCTTGACTCGGTGGTCACCAACTAAAAAACAGAAATTGAGATCCGTTAGTCATTTTGAATACCAACATTAAACCAGCACTGACTGTCCAATGATGTCACTGATCTCAAAAATCCAGCATAAGAAGGAAAGATTATACTTGAAATATTAGAGCTCTTTCCAAAGTTAAGTCCAACATGTACTACAGTCCAAAATAAAAAAAAAGCGGTGGCTATGAATTGATGTGTCCCCTCCAAAAACAAATAGTGAATATGTTTCTAAGAAGACGTCCCATAAAAATAGGTCACCAGTGAAAGCTAAGTCAGTGAGGCTGGGTGGTATTTTACATCAAACTACATTTCCATCTTAAAACCAGACTGGAGCTGAGGAGGCGAGCCAGCTTCAGAAGTTCATGAGAATTAACTTTCACCGATTGGCATGAACTGCATATTAAACAATTGAGAAAACTGATTTATCATCCAGCCTTGAATAAAACCTGAACCCTCACCTGCCTCAGGTAAACAGCACCATAAAAGGTCAGGCCTCTCAAGTCACATGTTATTGCCATTGTCCCCTTGGTCACACCATGCAGAGTCCCCCAGGCTCAGGACAGAGTGTCCCCTTTGATTTGGGCTCAGCATGCAGCCCTGGCACATGCTGGGGCTCTGCGGAGAGCTCCTTGTACCCCCACCTCTCTTCCTGAAAGGATCAGCCAGCAGTGCGTGAAAGCTGCCCAATGGCTGGATCTTAACCAGACGATGAGGGGCTTCCTGCTCATCTCCCACTCTCCTGACTGGCACTGTCACACGGCAAAAGGCATGCGGTCGCCTCTGGACAGAAAACCTGGAATTACTTTATCACCCCTTGTTCAGAAATGACATTTCATGGTTATCTGAAGAGAGAGGACTTTTCCACACAGAGCTTGCGCCTTCCAAAAAATGGCACACGTCGATGAGAAAACTATAACCTGAGAGTGAGGTTTTCAAAAAAAAAAAAAAAGACTATTATCTCAATGTACCGTAGCCTTTCCATCCATCAATCAAAAGCCACAGGTATGGCTGTTCAAACAAAGTCTCTTTTCACCCCTCTTGTATCAATACTGTATCTTTATATCAAAAGGTGGTCAAAATTACAGTGTAGCGCTTCAAAGGCTCTAATTGTAAGCAGATTCCGGCGCTTGAATTCCAAGTTACGACCTGGCTTTCAATGACAACATTAAACAGGCGAATTTCCAGCTCCACTCTGTTACTAATCAGCATGAAATGCAACAGTTTGTAGGTGTCACAAAAGGCAAATATTCAACATTGTAATTTGTCAAGACAAGGGGAAACCTTGGGAAAGAGACTTTATTTATTCAACAAGAAGAAAAGAGAAACTGCAAAGGGCATATTGTTTAACAGCTGGAAGCGTTTCAGTGCGAGGAGATTATTTATACAGTACCCCTGCCGAATTACGACTCCATAAAACTGGAGATATTCCTTCTCTGCGTGGATGGTTGGTTTCAGTTTGACTGTGACTTTGGCTGAAAACAGAGTGGAGTAAAACCGCGAGAGGTGCGCTTCTGCATGCAGCTTATGTGGCTGGAGAAGTAAATGTGGCAGCGACAACACTTGGCAATTCCATCAGCTCGTGTTTACAGTGCTGGGGGAAGGGGGAGAAAAGGTGAGTATCAACAGTCAGGGAAGTTAGAAGGCCTGAAATCCTTCAGTCAAAGATGATTCAGAGCACGTCACATGACCCTCTATCAGATGGGACCTCTTACAGGCCCACCAGAGAAGGAGACAGGAAAGAAGGCTGTACGATACGCACAATGATCAGGATGTCAACTGGTGCCAACAACTCCACAAACTTCTAACATACACGATTACCAGAAGAACTTCAGTTAAAGCTTAAAGGTAATAGAGCAACAAGATTTTCAAAAGGATTATACAAGTGGCCAAAAGGAGTTGACGGCACAGGGTCCCTGAACAAAGATCTGGTGAGCCGAGCTACCCTCAACACAAGGCTCAAAGCTGAACTGCAGCACCTAGTAGAGAGGGCTAATCTTGTCAGGAGGTCTTCTGGAAAACGGTTCCAGGCAAAGCCAACCCACTCCCTGGTTTCTATTCTGACAAGGCAGACTTGGATAAACAGACAGGGGGTGGGGGTGTTCGTGTCCAAACTATATGAGGTCTTAATGTCTCCCTTATTCATCAAGCATTTCCCATCAGGGGTTGCCGAGATAAGCCTCTTCCACCTTGACCATCTTCCCGAGTCACACGTGTCTTCATGCCCATATTTACCACATCCATAAACCTCAATTATTGGTGAATTTTCTGTGTTGTACATGCCATGCTTTCCAGTTTTTCAGGAAAAATCCAGTTGGGAGTTAAAAACTTTAACTTGACAGTTTGTTAGTGTCACAAGTAACTTTGACTTCATAGTGTGAGGAATGAAGTTTTGAGTTTGAGAGTAAAATGAACCTTGGGGTCACAGACGGCATTTGAAACTGCTCTAATCTCAAAGAGGTCATGAAGTCGAGGGTTCGGGTGAAGTCTAAAAACCTGGTGTCTGCTGGAAAGAGAAAGGGAGGGAGATTATCAGGTAAAGCCAGAAGGTGAGAGGTGAGGACTGTGTTTATGCTGGAGACAGGTCAGGGTTGAAGAGGAGGGCTGAGCGGAGGCGTGCCGAACCGACGTTCACTCTCTGATGCACCATTGTTCAAGCTTTGATACCCTTTGAACTGAAGGCAGACACAAACTTGTTTTAAAAATAAAGTAAAAATCTGAATCTGACCTCAAGTCTTATTCTGTTGAACTGACCATAAACTCTAAGATTTCTTCAGATACATCTTTGATTTTCCCACCAGCATTACAGCAGCCAAACTTAGTAGAAGTGCAACAATTTGAAGGATGCTAGAGAAGTGTCACAGCTCAATGTAGTTTAAACAGATACTTGGAGTGACTGGTTGTGCTTCGGTTCGTCTTGTGAGCTTTCATGAGCACATTATAAAACACAGTATAATTTTGTGAAAACAACTGAATTGCTGTGATGGAACTGAGTTAACCAATGAGGGAGGACTGCTGGAACATAAGTTAAGGCCCAAACTCCACGAAAACACAAGACTCCTTCAGTTGTGTAATATCAGGTGAAAAATAAGCTCGGGAACATTTGAGACACCGGCCAAGATTCGTTATCTCCCTCGTAGGTGAGAGCAGTGCATCTGGGACTCAAAGATAGAGCCTGGAGATTGAGAGGCTCTGGAATTAGCTGTGCATGTGTGTGTGTGCGTGTGTGTTGGAAGGAGGGGTAAAAACCCAACAGAGGCCAAGCTCCCCCGGGTTTTGGTCCAGATGAAAGGCGAGGATCTGGGCTAGATAAGAGGGCAGAACATGGGGGGCCGGGGCCAGCCGGCTGTGAAAAGCCATGTCCGACGGCCATTTTTCACCATCCTTCTCCTCCTCCACATCTCTCACAGACACACAACCGCAGCAGGAGGCGCCGGGGAACTAAAGGCGGAGGTAATAAAAACTTTTTTCATAAAGGGCGATACAATAATGTGGCTGAAGAGACGTCGGTGGATCCTGGTTCCAAAGAGAAATGAGATAATATCTTGTCTTCAGCCCGTCGAGGTCCCACAGCTGCAGTGTTCTTATTTGGTGTTTGTCATCTTATTTATACATATATAAGATGTATAAACATATAACAATGTTATATATGCAATGCGAGTTCAGACTTGAGAAGTTGTTGACATGTTTACTTCTGCTTCTCCGTATCTGGATGGCAAGTACTTGTGGGTTTAGATGCTAGACAGGAAGTGGATCAGACTTCTGAAATGTGGAGTCACTCTGACAGTAGACTGGGTTTAGCCCGCTGAGAGACACAGCAACACCGACAAGACAAGGCCCTCATCCACATGAGGTGATGGAAAGGATTGCTGCTGACTCATCAGAATGAATGGTCAGCCGTCCACCATTATTAAGAATAAACTGATTCAGAAGATCAACTGCTCACCAGAGTCGATTCCTCGGAAGATATTAGGCTACATGATTTGAGCTATTAATTCCTTCACACTCATCACGCAGTGTCCCATGATGAACACACATTTATTTTTGCAGAGGGACATGGAGATAATGCACTTAGCTGGGTGGCATTATCATTCGTGATCAACATTTGTTCAAAGCTGTTTAAAAATAATCAGTAAAATTCAGAACCAATGCGGTAAGTGCTGCTGACATTGGACGGTGTGGCGTGAAAGAACATCACAGCACAACGCGGTATGAGATTCACACAGTCGTATGTCATCCACTGTCACCTGAGTGAATCAATGCGGCGAAGAAATCCATTCCAATTAGAACCTGCCGCTCCCCTCCGCATTTGGATGCAGATTAATCAATAGCGAAGGCCCATCACTCTCCCTCACAATTCCACACACACCTTTAAGATGCCTTGGATTAATGGTGGCTTTTTGCTTGAAACCTGTAGCAAAGGCTCAGACAACAAACCCTAGATGTGAGGGAGCCACAATAAAATAGCAGGCGCCGCGGTCTCAAGGCAGGATGCTGTAAAACCCTGACAACCACTGCCCTTTGACCTGATGTCCGGTAGGGCCACGGCCCTGGATGAGGTCATGCAGGAAGGAATACAGAGCCTGCGAGGCAAAACACACACACACAGGTTGATGTGGCATCAGCTCCAGAGCAGCGTTACTCAGGTTAGTGATGGAATTGTGTCCACGTTTAGACGTCAAGTGTTAAAATCCTGCCTCTCCTTAGGCAGCCAGGCTCTCCTGGCTCGGCAGACTTTGCTCAACACTAAACCTTTTCCTGACCTTTCCATCTGCGCTGACATTTGGACCCTCCTGAATAGGTCAAACATACTAAACACCGGTGGATTGAAAAGGATCAGGGCATGAATAAAATCGCAACATAAATAGGCGATGTCAGAGTGTGAGCCCATGTACAACGCACAGACGACTGTTTTAAAAAATGAGGTGGGGTGGAAAAAAAAAGAAGAGCAAATATCAATCTCATTGTTTTGAGTCTTGGAGGGTAAATCACAAAGTCAGTCAGTGATGATGAATGGAGGAGGTCTAACCGGTTGTACTGGGTAAAGAGATTTGCAACATGGCAAGAAAAGCAAGAAACAATATCCAAAAGTGAAACTTTCCAACTGACGGTCTCAGTCTGGACGACAAGTCCTAAGTGTACTTTATGTCTGAAAGGCTGATTTAACCAACCCACCCTGACTCCAACGGCTTAATAGAGATGGGGAGACTATGGAACCACTCTTCACTGAATCATATTGGATGTCAGTCCCTTCTGTGACTCTCCTCCTTAGTGACAGTACCGAAGGTCACCATATGGTCTTGTATGAAAGTTCCCCCAATATCCAATGAGAGGAGCTCTTTTGAGAGAAATGTGTGTTTTCAGAACAAACCGGCCAGACACGTCACAATGTAGATGGGTCAGCTTGCGCCACGTGTTCCCTTCAGCCAGTTCCCTCGGCTGGACACCATTGCTTCAGCCATGTCTGCGAATTTCACCTATAAAAAGCCTGAGATCAACATACATTACACAGACGTTCTGCTGTGCCTTTTCCTCGCTCCAGCATGTCAAAGCTGAAATGTAAATACAACATTTAAAATCAGTCGTGTCTGTGATTGCAGATGGAAAGAAGAAGCTTTCTATTTCAGTCACTTGGCTTTTCACATGACAAAATTTGAAGAGGGGAAAGCAGATGTTCGAAAGTTTTCGCATCGTTCCCTCCCCAAACTTTCTCCATCTTGTCTTCCATACTATCATTATCCCATGCATCCGCTATCAAAGAGTCTCGCAGGCCTTTGATTCTCTGAATCAGTTCTCCCTCTCTTCCTGTTCCCACCCTTCCCCTTTACTCTCCTCTTGCCACCTATCTGTTTCTAGCTCTCTTTCATTCTCACCTCCCCTTCAGTCTGTACCTGAGTAAATAAACAGTGTTGTGTAGGATGCTAATTAGAGCAGGTTCAGGGACATGATGGGCCCAGAGATAGATAAACAGCGATGTGGGGAGGAGACGGGATAAGACAGGAGGGTGGGGGAGGAGATAACCCACCTCAAGGGCAACACAACACAGACACAAGAATGCCAGGTTTGCAGTGAAGGACAGAGAAGAGGTTTGGTCTCGACAGTGTTTAGCTTTCAACCACAGGACTCCGTGAGGAGTACTGCTGAAGAAAGGGAGACCAGCTGAGCAGGAGGAACGTCCTGAAAACTTCCTTTAATGACTCCTGGAGAGCGGCAGCCAGATCAAAAGAATATGCAGATGAAAACGTTAATCTCCTGTTGAGGTGAGCGCAGCCTGTAAAAAGAGGTCAAAACAGAGAAGCACCTTTTCATTCCACACATGATGAGCAGGTAGAGGCGGCTTTAATACGTTGGAATTGCTCCACTGGATTTCCTCCCGTAACAAGCTCTGTGATTTGTCGCTTTCTGCCACTCGCCTTTCCTGACTTTTCAAACCCATTTCACACTGCAGCTCTGCCGACTTTGCTAACAAGACTATGATGGCCACATGACGCTCACCTACTGGTCCTTTCATGCCGGGTACACAAGTGTCGTAGTAGTAGCAGTATAATATATATATATATATATATATATATATATATATATATATATATATATATATAGTAAGTATATAGTAAGTATAAATATATTTGACACAACAGTCTTTTCAGTGCTCAAAAAATGTATTGTCCTTTATGTCATTCAAGGTGGTAAAGTATGCTAACGTCTGGTGTATAGGCAGGTAGACAGGGGAGAATATATTCCACACATGCAGTCTCCACCTCCACCATATAGAGGGAGGCCATTCATGGCAGTTCGCCTGCGGTCGTAAGGATTCAATGCCATAGTTTACGACTCGTCAGCGCTACATTTCCTAGACCACAGAGTCTCGTTTCTCACTCATAATCATGATATCCCTTTATTTTGGCTCAGCACAATGTTACACATTGATAAACACAATGTTATTATCGCGCCATGTGACCAACGTTGCTGGTCACACCGCCCTGGGAAGCAGCAGGGCTGAGCTTAAAATGAATATCTGACTTTTGTGATCATGAACTTGACTAAAACAAAGTCACTTTATTTGTCTTAGAAGGAATAAGGAAACAGAAATTAAGTGCCTTAAAAGGTTTTTATGCTGCAGATCTGTTTCGGGACGAGGTCAATTTCACTCAAGAATACAAGAACACAAATGGGGTTGAGCTGTATTTTGCACCCAGAATACTCAGCAGAAGTTGGTACTGTCAACACTCAATGGAATCAATAGTCTAATCAGCATTTGGGAAGATAGACACTGGCAGGCGCCCCAGGACACACACTGGACGGACTATGTTCATCACTCATCCTGGGAACGTCCCTGAATTCTCTCAGAAGAGCTGGAGGATACTCCAACTTGGATAACTTGGAAACATTGATAAAAAGATATTACATATATATATATATATATATATATATATATATATATATGTTGCGTGTTCTAAAGACGCTGACTTCTATATGCAGGCGCTGGGCCCGTGCTCCAAAACATTTATACAACAGCGACAATAGAGTGATGACCAGAAGACAACGTGATCTCACGATCATTCAGGGATGTGTTTTCACTAAGACTTCTTATGATCCCAGATTACCTTCGGATTCCTTTTACAACAGGTGCATGAGAAACCTTGCCGTCAGAGATACTTTTCTTATAATCTTTTAATCTCAAGTGAAGCCTTGCCGCAAACACAACTGGAGAGACACAATTGTCGTGTGAGAGAAAAAGAAAATCAGGGAAATGTGATGGCTTGACAGACGAGCTCTTTTTATAATGAGGTCAGCGTGAGCCGTGGGATTGCTTTCTCCTGGGAGACGCAGAGACACACGGAAGGAACGCCGGCGAGCGGCGGGGCTACTTCAGTCAACAGAGTCTGACCGGTGTGTACAAGACACCAGATCACACAACAAAGGGCTCACGGGAGAAGTATCCGTGTCTGGAGCGTGAATATCATCACTGCAACAATAGTGCTTCAGAAAACAATACCAATCAGAGCAGCAGATTCATAAGAAGTAAAAAGCAAGCAGCAGAAGATATTAGGCCAAATGTAAACACTGAATGGATGAACTAAAAGAGGGCGAGTGAAGAAGAGTGCAGTGTTTGGATCTCTTCTACCAGCAGCATTTGGACCCGTGCCGCTTTGTCATTGTAATGGTCACAAACATGGAACCAACTGTTGAAAGATTGATGATATGAATTATTAAAATGTGTTTACCTGAAGGATGATTTACTCCCGCTGGCTCCTCCTCCTCCTTCAGTGGTGCCCAGATGACGGTCCTGCCCCTCCTTCTCTGCACTGGCCCTAAAAAGTGGGAGAAGTTCTCCTTAACATCCATCATAAGTCCACAATACATCACATGAACACCAGGGGTGCAATGAATACACAGTTTCAGCGAATCAGTCGTTATTGAAACACAAACTGCCTTTATAAAATAACTGACATCATATACTTCCAGTAAGTCAAAAGTCAACAGGTAATAAGAACTGAATGGGCACTTATAGCAGTCACTTCTATGTTAACATTTGTCTTTTAGTTAACAAAAGCATGTCGCCTTTTCACCAGATGGGTTACGTCTTTTCTCATCTCCTACATGTCCAGATCTGCAAACCAGGAGCACGATTACAATGCGCATGAGAGCGAACAGCTAGCATTAGATTTGGCCATAGCATCAGGAGCTGTAATCTCAGCGGGCCGATACGGCTGCTTGAGCGAGCTCAGGTTGCGCTGCAGTGCCGACCTGGTAGGCGGTGTCAGTCAGCCTACTCTCACTGCAGAGCAGAATGAAATGCAACAAAAATATCAGCCAACATCAAAATGAATTAAGACCATCACTGACCAACATGGGAAAAACGCACGTACACAACGTCCACAAGTTGATGCACTGATGGCAGCTCAGCTTGAGTGACCTCAAACAAGTAAAAGGTCACGTGGCATGCTTCTACAGCAGCGACCACATAAATGGTAACATAAGTGGACCTCACTAGTACACACACCTAGTCGGCTCTCCCTCACACGCCCTCTCCCTAAATGCCTGTCGCTTTGGGTCTCCATTAAGCAGACTGAGCGCTCGTTTAGCCAACAGTGTCTCGGCAGTTGGGGACACCGGCTGCCCACTCAGTCGGATCCAGCCGTATTAAATAAATAAGGAGCGCTCTTCTGTGTAAATTATTCATTTAACATGCCTTATCCTCTTCCAACAACCTTGTTAGAGCAGCTCAGGGGTGGAGGTGGAGGGGGGGGGGGGGGCAGCGGAGAGGACGAGGCAGACGCCGCGGCTCATGTGCGACTCAGCAGAACCCGTGGTGCATCTCCGAGATCTCTGGGTGCTCAGTCGTCGGGGGGCTAATTTGGTCTGACACCTCCTTTGTTTGGAGCAGAAAAGAGCTGCGTACACACAGCGACACGGTGGTTCACGTGGCTATACACACTGGCGTGCACAAGCATGAGGTGAAACAGCACATGGAAGTAGATTTCTAACGTAGAATAATCTTCCTTCTTGTCTGGCTAAATTATTGAGGAGTGGAAGACCAGGACACGCAACGCTGGAATGCTGCGGCGGGCTCCTTTTTGTGCTGCCTGAAGTCATCTCAAAACAAAAGAGCGGCCTGAAAACCCGAAACTCATCAGCATTAGGGAAGACACATGGCATTTGTATCACTGATGATGCTGACGTCATAGAACCTCACACTTTTATAACAAGTAAAGGGCAGCATCTGAGAGCAACATTTCTATCACCCATCATCACTACTTCTTCTGTGTATCTCTTCAAAATATGCTTGTATAGATCACACAGGTGTGCTTCCATCCGACCAAGTTAGAAAGAAGCGGTGAGTCAGTGGCAGCGTCATGGGAGGCCCTTGAAGAGGGAAGGCTGGCCTCGTGTGGTCACATCCAGACAGCAAAATTGCTGAAATGATTCATGCTGTTTCAAAGAAAGGTGTGAAAGCACAAAATGCCTCACAACTTTAATCGGCCACACCACGTAGCTGCAAACCAGCCCGTGCACGCAGGCGCTGGATCAATAATGGAGGGTTGATGATTGACTTACACAACGTAGATGGGCAGGTATGTGAGTAACCTGTTGTGGCGTGAGGATTGCAACTAAAAAAAAAAAGAATGGGCAGTCTATTCATGTCCTGCTGAGACAGTGAGGGAGACAGAGGCACCAGGGAAAAGAAGAGGAGGAGGAGGGCAGCCAGTAGGGTTCATGGATGTGCTGAATGAATCAGAATATGTTCAGGGGATGGAGAGTAGTTACTACTTCTCCAAGTTATAGGCTGGTAATTCGCTTAAGTGAGCAACATGGTTACCAATCTACCGAAGTCTAATACAGATCTGCATCGAGTCTCTACCCGATACGTAGCTCTAATGAGACACAATGAAGACAAAACAATGGCAGAAATTCTCCGTTCTCCAGTCACAATATATTGAACATCCTCACCGACTTCCTACAACGCTGCCTCTGTTTCATGTTTTGAGCAAGAGGGTGAATTAAAAATACTTCCACAGTTGCAATTTGTTAGTTTTGGAGTTTTTTGTCAGAAAACTTTTACTTAAGTGAGATATACTGGTGAAGAGCAATAGCAACACATGGAAGCGCGTGATCAGTGACGGTAAAAGCACATGAAACGGAGAGGTAGAATTCGTACGTAAAGGGAGCATAAATGGGCCGTTAGAGGTAAATCCAGTTTTAGCGACATTTATTTTTTCCAAGTTGCTCAATGGCAGCCAACAACAACAGAAAAGTCACTTTGTGCAGGGCATAAACAGACTTCTGGGACTCATCCCTGTTTGAATAAAAGTTGGGTAATACATTTTTGTGTCACTGACCGATCGATTCTCAATATAATTAGTTGTAGCCCCTGTTCTATTGCAATGAAGTGAAGCTAGAGGGAAGAACCAGTATTTGAGATCCCGTTCATTTTTCCGGTGGGAGTTAGCAGCAACAAAAAAACGCCGCTAGCCAACTTAGTCCTGTGAGTGGATTGTGAAGTGTTGACAAATTTCCAGAAGCCTTCTATCCTTGGGTGTCTAAAAAGCAAGTGTGTCGTACTCCAGTCATGTGACTCGACTCTCCTCCTCTACCCAAACAGCTGTCTGCAGTGCCAAGCTGCAGGGATCCACCGCCAGACTGGCCCCGCCTCCTTCGGGCCCCTGGCCAACATAGCAATGTCAATGATTACACTTGTGATTAAAGCTTTCCACTTCAAACAGGCCTGATGTTTATTCTGTCTCTGATATGGCCAATGGGATAAAGAGTGGGCAGGCTCATGTGTGTGTGTGAGTGAGTGAGTGTGAGCGAGTGTGTAATGAGGGCGGGACGTGTGCAACAAGCACTGAAGACATACAGTCATAATGACACACTGGATGCCTTTCTGCATACAACAGTCAGCTCGCTCATCCTCCTCCGGGGTCAATTGCAGTGTGTTGTTTTACAGTGAGAGGCAATTATTAGGGAAGGGGGGGGGGGTGATGGTACCCTGCCCTGTCTCGCTGAATATTTTCCTCTACTGTTGCACTTCGCTGGAGCCAAAGTAATTCAATCAGCACATATAGTTAGGGGAACCGAGGAGGCAGCACTACATAAATCCAGCCTCCGCAAGTCATGCACTATGTTTATATGAGCAGACACCTACAGTAATGACCCCCCCCTACTGCTCTCAGGAATGCAGACCCACCTCTAACAGGTCTTTTCAAGCCACATGTGGCCTACTCTTCAAAAATTGGAAAAGGGACACTGATTTTTTTTCTCCATTGCCTTGAGTTAGTTTTCCATTAAAATGGTTCATGTGACTCGTAAGTGATACTACAATTTTTCTACAGTCATGTCCCCATCAGGGGTAGCCACTCCAAGTCCTCCTGAGCCGATCAGGGTCATTCTAGCAAGTCGCCTTTACAACTTCCATGAACCTCATTGCTTGTCTTCGACATGGCTTTTCCTGTCTGTTCCCAATGACAACCTCACTGCCTGACACTTAAAACTTTGTCGTCCAGTTCTGCCTGCATCCTTTGACGGAACTGACCTTTGACAACTTCTGCTCACCATGATAAGAAATCAAATGTTGCTTTTTATATCTTAAAATTAAATTTCATAGTAGAATGCAGTCTAGGTAAAATACATCACAGGGGTTGCCTTGCAGCGGCATAGGCATTCGCAGTGTATTAACCCAGAAATATATAATCCAGAGGCCATTAAAACACAACGCATCTTGTACGATTTTGGAGCAAATATTTCCTCGCCTAACGTAAAATGAACATTAATCGAGTGTGATGATATGCAGCGTTAGTCTGAGGAGTTCAGTTGATGGAGAATACAGAAACCAAAGTTTACTTCAGGAGTTCAGAAAGCTTCCCACTGATCAACTATTTATAGGTCGAGCCTCTCAGGTTTGTTGCACCTCTGAGGAAAAGGCAAGTTATTCAGATACCTTGATAAACAAGGCGCCTTCTCCATATTTTAGGAACCTGGGCAGGATGAGGAGAGCGAGACTCCGAGCTGCGCTACAGCTGCAGCCTGAATTAGCCAGGACCACATAAAGAACCCTCGTCTCTATTCCAAGTCGGGGTGGGAAAATTACAGGCCTGCTTGCTCTACTCTAGCATTAAACCTCAATTAGTGCATGAGTTCACCGGTGATGTCGTTACCGAGGGACCCAGGAGCTTTGGAAATAAGCAGTGCTTTGCTCGATGGAGACAGGCGCTCGCACTTCAAACTTTCAGGGCTCTTTGAGCACATGTGGAAAGTCGTTGGGAGCTGAAACGGAGTTAGATGGTGTCCTTGCGAAAACAAATGGCTAGAAAACCTGCGGCCAGGTTTGGCTGAATTGGCCAGGAATTTTAAGCCGGAGTCGTGACTGAAGTTTTCCCAAGAGAACAGAGGTCGGTGAGGCAGGACAATAAAAACTTTGGTTTGACCTTCAGTGACCTGATAGGAGACAGAAGAGAGCCGGTGGGCGGGGCCTCGTGCCTCCTGACTTTTTGTTATTGCAGCCACCTCAAACGCAACAATGGCTTACATAACCTGACAGGAAATCACACTAGTAACAGCTGATCTGAGCAACTATTTAAAACCATTACAGAATTGTTCTGCTTCGCTTGAATTACATAATAACTAGATGCTCAAAAAAATAATCAATTGTTAATTCCAGACAAACACATGATTTTAATTTGTGCGCTTGTGTTTTTTTTTTCCTTTGGGGATTAAATGACAAAACAGAATAAATAATTCTATTTAAGATATAGACATACTAAATAAATAAATAAATGTTCACAAGTGCCTAAATAGAAATTTGATTTAAACCAGTATTAGTCCCATATGAAACTGTTAAAAAGTTGGGAACATTTAATTGAATCAGATCAAAGCGTTTTACTATCAGACCCCGTGACTTCGCATAAAGCAGAAGGTGGCTACCAAGGTTTATTTTCATATAGTTTCTGATTGTTATACAAAAATAACTTCAGAATGATGTCAGTTTCCGGATATTAAATCACTGGAGAGGTAATATGTTTTCGTAACCATGAGAGATGACGGACAAATATACCAAATGAAGGCTCAGATTGTTGTAATCTGGTACGATCCCTTAAACATGTCAGCGCTCTCCAACAAAAACACAGAACTCAAGGCCGAGGCCAGAGTTAATGTGGTCAGAAAATGTTCCCTGGCGCTGTAGAGCTGCCGTTTCTTCAGCGTATACATGGAAGGCAGCAAGTGTAGCAGCATGGGAACGCTCCAGGGCAGCGCTGCGTACCTTTGCTCCTTATTGTAACAGAGAGCGTGTGAATTATGCATGCCAGCTTCCAGCAACTTCCTTGGAGGCGTAAAAGCAAGCTGCCCGAAAAACACAAGTCGGTGTACCTCCACCTGAAGACAAAAATCTCCCTCACATCTTCAAAGAGAGGCAAATCTGGTCATAGTCTGTTAGTACCACCCAGTGGGTTTGCAAAACTCACTCTCTCACAGGTGCAGCAAAAAGGGATGGGGCCCACAGTTCTCAAAAAGTGGAACAGTCTTTTTTTTTTTTTTCAGCGCGGAGCTCTGACAAAAACTTCAAGTAGGGGTGGGGTGATGAGGGGAGATTGAGATCAAAAGCCCACCATTTCTTGTGAGCGGACCCAATCAGCCAAGAGGGCCAAGGAGAGAAGGAGAGACAAGCGCTTCCCTTTTAAATTGATCCCACTGAGACCCTCAAGGTTCCCCTTGCAGGACTTGCAGAAATGCGATAAAAATCCGGCCCCGTGGATCTGACAAGGAACTGGGAGGGGAGAGGCGAAGAAGAAAGACTGTTTCGGGGAGCTGGAGACACAGAAAGAACAGAGGAAGTAAGGAGGGAGACAAGCCAGTTGAGGCAGATCAAGGAAGACAAGAAGGTGGGCTCATTCTCCCGGGGGGTGGAGGGGCACCGGCGCATCAATGTGTGCCAGCAAAAAAAGCAGCCAGAGTTGCTATCAACTATCAAACCTGTGTTTCACGTCTGATGATGAGCTCTGCTGTGTCTTTATTCTGCCCAGGTCTTGGCAGTGAGACTCTGGATCGTTTCACGCTGGCCTGAGATCTGACTCTGGATCAGTCCGTCGTAGTTATCCGCAGCATACTGAGCCTCAAAGGAACAACCGCTATCAGAGCAACCCAGAGACCCCACAGCCTGCCAGGCACACCATCCACCAGTCCAGTGGCCAACACACACAAACTCACTCCATGCCTGTCGGGGAGGTGGGGTCGTGTTTTTGTAGTTCGACGTCCGGAAGAGAGGAAAACCTTATAATTGGATTATAAGTCAAATGATAAAAATTACAGTCAGTAAATCAAATTTAGTCCTCATGATTTTCATCAGACTCGAGGAGGTGACCCAAATAACGAACTTATCATGACGACATCAGATGTGTCAGTGGTAACATGCATCTTCACGGATCATAAAGAATCGTTTTGCTTCCCTCCATACTCGTCGAGTTGCTTCTGTCTTTAGCGTTTGTTCACCGTGAGCCAACTCTGAAGCACAACAGTCGCCTCCACTCGAATCATCTCTGAACTCGGAAAGTAAGTTCGGCTCTTGATGAGTCACAATTCATGAGGATCTCCAAACTCTTCTACGTCTTGAGTTTAGCTGGACAAAAGTGGTACAAGAGAATTAATGACCCATAGCCACCTGTATCCCTCAGCAGTACCAGGTCTTAAAAAAAAGTTATAACACTAAATGTCTCTTCAATAAGTTGAAATCCGAAGCTGAGAAACAGATTTTGTTCTCTGATTTTTATGGCTAATGTTGGGCAGGTTTATTTCTATATTGCTAAAACGAAGCTATGATACAACTGCATTAGGAGTAAGGCCGATATATCGTCACCGATATGGGCATTTATGACCTCGTTATTATCAGCTGATCAAATAATAAATATAATTTATTTAGTCTGATAAGATGCTATTTATATTCATACATGATGTGAAATGCTATGACCCTTTAAAATGTTATATCAGGTCTTGGAGTTCAATTTTTGGACAAGCAGAGTTTTGCTGTTGAAGACTGGATTTGCAGTATCAGCAGCACAACTGGACCCCAAATACTCATTCCCTGGACACGTAGTTGAGGCACCATTCTGGTATTTAACAAGTGAACATTACATTTTGGGCTTGATCTGTTCATTGTTGATTGAAAAGGGAATAAAACATATTCATTTATATTGAGCACTTTTTTATTGTTTATTTGTTTGAAAATGGTGAGTCAATGTCATTTTTAGTGAAAAAAGTACGCAAAGGACACAGACCTGGAAGAAAGTCCCATGGAAGAAACCACAGAGTGTTCAGAAATTCATTTGACACCAAAAATGAGAAAATGGAGGCAAAGCTGGCAGCACCGCCACACCACAGGAAATAAAGCATACTGACTCACTGAAGGAACAAAGGGAGAAAAATGACAAAATAAAGGGAGAAATTAAAAGAGGACAGAACCATCAAGGCTCTGGCTGAAGGCAATGCACCCACAAGCATGAAGAACTCATTGGCCAAGGCTGAGGAGAGAATCGCCCACTTGGAAGTCAATGGAAGAGCCAAGAACATGATGATATAACTCAGTGCCAGAAGACATGGAATATGATCTTCTTCTCTCTACAGAGAATCAGGGACAAGGTTACTCTCAACTCTACAGAGCAGATCGGACGATGGGGAAGAGACGTTACAGAAGAAGTGTCAGTACCCAATACAGGTCTGTTACAAGACAGAAAGAAGCAAGTGGAAATGAAGGCTAAGGCGCACACTCTACCCTGCAAAGCTGAGAGTTCAGTTACACATTCGGATGTCTTCTAAAGTAGACAAGTGATGGACAGTGAAGTCTAATAACATAGTCAAAAAGGTACATTATTTGACTCATGTTCTTAAAGGAATCAGAGTGCTCAACAAACAAAGCTGTCTGAGAAAAGAAATTATGAGAACTGTTTGTCTCTCTGCTCCTTTTCCATCCCTCAGATCAAGTTGATATGAACGAGCTGTTGTTCTATGTTTGACTATAATATTTTCAAGAGATAGAGGGAGATAGACATCCAAGAGAGGCTCAAAGTACAACAGCTGCTACTCTTCATCTGGAGAACACAGGTGGATGACACCCCCAACGCAGACAAAAAAAAACCAGGGCCGAACCCGGAACATCCTAAATTGCAGTCCATTCCAACAGTGACAATCCTCCGCACGTTCCAGAATGAGAACCAGTGGACAAATCCAGCTGTGATGAAAAGCTGCAGCTGCGCATGAATAACTTACAACCTCATAAATAAGCAGATCTCTGCTAATTCCATTAAAGTGGCTTCAGGGCAGATACGCCTCCCCCATCACTCTGCACCCCGTCCTCCTGTGGACGCTCGCCCCACCCGTTGATAAATGCCCTGAAATCACATAACTATTCAACATCAATATTTTGACATTTCATTCAGCTGACTCTCCAGACGAAGTCATTTATTTAATTAGCTGAATCGAAATTGGCAGCAGAGGCCAATCCAAAGTTACGTGACCGCGGCTCGCTTGCCACAGGTAACCTTTTTAGAGGGAATCAGCGCGGCAAATTGATTGCTAAGAGCGCAAACTCATCATGAGTGCTAATTTTCAGAAGCAGCGCGCGGCGATGTGAGGAAGTAAGAGGCTCTATTTATAACAGGAGGGGATTATCCTGTCATTAGAATAAAGAGCCGAGGAGAAGAATCAATTTCAGGGTTTTAAAAGCTGACAAACACAGTTCAGCGATGCTGCTGCTCTGTGCTTACGACAAATCAGAAGTCTGAGGTAGAAAGATGCCCCAGATGGTCCACCATCAGGCCACAATTCAGATTCCTCATACCTGTGTTAGGCTTAACCCAGTGAACACTTTATTCAGTGAGGCAAATATTTTGTAAAACAAGACCGTGCCGATTTGGACAAGACTATATCCTGTACTTCCGTGAACTTCTCATGGCTCCAGTCATGCCAGGGCTCATATCTGAAGATACTACTTGATCAAGCAATGACGACAAACTTGCAAAAGCCAAACAGTATTGCAACTACAAACACAATAAAGTCAAAAACCATTCACTTCACAAACACTCTAGAAACACAAGATACCAATTCGAATCGCTCTTGTGTGCTTCATATATTTTTTAATTTTTTTTTTTTTTTAATTCGATAGAATGGAGCTGCCAAAGTTTGAACATCTCAAACCAGGATGTATAAACTTTCCTCTGTAGGACTTGGAATGTACTTGAACACTGAAACAACACAGATAAAATGGAAGCCACAGCCTGACTGTGATTTTCTGTGTACAGCTGAGATGTCTGCACCGTGGAGGTATTTCAATTCATCTCAGAAAGACAGACAGACAGTGATTTGTCCCGGGGGGTGGATAAGTGTAATGTTCAAATTACAAGAGGCAGTGCAACTGCTGAGTTTCTTTAAGTCACACTTATGACATGCCGGACAGCCTGGGTCAATGAGGTTTCATGAAACACTGTCCATATTTTCAGAGCTCACTAGGTGGCCCTCTTGGTTAAACAAATGATGTGAGGTTTCATAGAAATATTTTTTCAAAGATGAAGATTATACACTGCCATATATAAGATTACGAAAATTAAGAAACCAATCCACGAAAATGGCAAGAGTTATTTCGGTGTATCGTTATTGGGCCTTGTTTACCTCATTTTAGGTTTTCAATTTGGGCCAAAAATTTTTCTTCTGCTTATCCAGCCCTTAGAGGCTATTGGTGGATAGCAACTGCATACCATCTGGATGTAGAGACTTCCGAGTCTCTCTAGGAGAGATGAACTTCTCATTCCATTGGAACTGGGACTGCGCAGTCACAGACAACACGATAAATCCAACTGAAATGCCAGTTAGCATTTGTAACCGGTCGTCGGCAAGAGGGGAGGGGAGAGGGACTTAAGTGTCTCTAAAGCCGGGACCATCAACACCAGTGCTTGTAAAGTGAGCATCAATTTCCTTTCTAAACGTAAACTTAAAGGAGCCAGACCTCACCAGCTCTGAAAATATCAGTTGGCATCGACCATTATGTTGTTTATTGTGCCTCGGTCATAATGTGCTGTCGTGGCAGGTTTACGAGCGGTGGCATAAACACCACCAATAAGTGCCAAAACACAAAGGAAACATTAAATATGTACGATTTAAACACAATGATTTCCAGAGTCACTCGACAGTCCGCTTAGATAAGACATGTAATAAAAAGGGGGAAGCGCATTATACTAATTCGTCTTGTCTGCCGAGCGCTTTGACAGCTCCACTGATGCCGACATCTCTTTAACATGAGGTTAGTGGGAGTTTGGCCTCCCCTCAGTCGTTTGTAAGCTTCTGAGCCTGGAAATGATTAGGCCTGGGAGGGCAATTAGCCCATCACAGGGCTATATATAGTCCACTTGGCCCGGCTCGGCTCCTGGGTCACATCCACGCCGCAGCATTCATGGACGCATGTTCTCTCAATCTGGAGCGTTTTATGAGTGATGTGAAGGCTCTGCTGACTCAGATGAGCGGTCATAACTCAGCCGTCGATCAGGTGTCTCAGGAGGACGAGAGTGAGTGGGAAGCATCGCAGGAACAAAAGCACATGTTCTACACGCAGCCATCAGAGTACGAGGCTTGTTGTGGTGATGTCCACTGACTCACCGTTATTCATTTCATCAGAATTTTGTTCCGTGTTGCTCTGCGGTTTCTCACGATCTAGCCTTTGGTTTAGTCGCCAACAAACATCTCAAATGTACCGTGGTTGGGAAATCGCGCTTTCCCACAGCCTTACAACAGGGAGCAGCAATGCAAAGAATGCTTTCCTGTTTTACAGCCCCCTGTCCTCCATACCTCCTCAACTCTCGGGGAAAAAATACAGATTTCAGAGATTGTATCCTCAAAACAGGAGGTTCGCCCACTCTTTCACCTGGGACAGCTGTTTGACAGTGGAGGCAAACGTGGAAGGTTACAAGAGCCTGGGAATGTTTAACATCAAGAGAGCAATCAGAACATTGCAGGAGCTTGGGGAATTGGACAGGAAATATGGAGAGTAACCCCTTCCTGCCTGGGAGGAAGGAGAGGAGGAAGTGATTTCAGTTATGGGAGCTGTTTCTGTGAACTGAAAGTGAGCCTGTTGATATAGGTTAACTCACTCTCTCATTTTCCTGCCCCGCTATATCGACCACCTTCCTTTAGCACGATCGCAAAGGTAACAGTTTCCAGGCCACACAAACGTTCCTTTCCCTTTGACACGCCAGACACGTTATTAGATTTCATCCTCAGCCCTGTGTCCGCTGCGATTTCAAGCAAAAGTATTTGAAAAACACTGAACCTCTGAACGAACATTTCGGGCACAAACGTAACCCTCTGGGCGCCAAAGTCGTGACAAGCAGCATTGCTGCATATAAACGACCCAATCTTCTAATACTGTATAAAGCCTGATGTTGTTACTTCTTTACACAAGTCAATGGCGGAAACCTGTAAAAATAACATTTGTCTGTATGTTTGCACTGAAAGTTGTGGACTAAATAGTGACCGCTGCTTAGTGACAGCCAGTTTGTTCGCCGTTTGCACGTGCACACTGGTACCAATGCTTTGCTTCAACGTTTACAGGGACGAGTTGGGGCATGGTTGTTGTCCCAACCGCTTGTTGAGAATGTAAAAATAAACCATGAGAATAGCAGTAGATGACTCAATTCACTTTCATCCCAAACTTCAGGTCACACCATCAAACCTATGGTTGTACTCATGGACCTAAATAGTCAAATATTTAGCCTGCTTTAAACACTATTTTTTTCCAGCCAAATACAACTTGTCTCCCAGAAAAGTAATAAACATAAAACTTAAACATTTAAAAAGACCATCCTTTTCTGAGCCTGGAAATATGGCCTCCCTGTGCTTGCTAGCTTTTCAGCTCTCTCTCAGGATATCATTCTGCCAACGTCACCTTCCAACATCACCTTCTGAGCCGTAGTGGCTCAGCAACCTCTTCAGTCCCTCCCAAAAAAAACTTGGAACAGAACTCAGCCAATAAAGACAATGTATCAGAGGGAAGTGTTTTGACATTTACTGAATTGGTGACAGTAAAAATGTTCTCACTCTCCAATCACCAGCGGTCCATCCCTTCATATGTTTAGCTGGAATGTGTGGCTTCAGTTCTGCGAGCCACTGACTTAAGTTATTATGTTTCTTTCAGGATTTTTCTGTGAAAAACATGCAGAAAACTGTCATGTTGAAGTTTAAATACGTTTCATCATGTGAGAGTTCATCTCTATAAAGTGACCATATTTCTGATGGCATGGCAGTGCATCACACTAGCTTGTATGTGGCGGAAACCCTGCCTTCTCAGTTCCATTTTATTTAGTCCCCGAAGACACAGTTGCTTCATCATGTTTCACTACAGTGTGGTTGTGTAGCATTATTGTTGTCACCACAGATGAGTTAAAGATAATTCAAGGTCAGGAAAAACACTTCAAGACCCCCTTGATTTTCATGGTGGCCATGTTCCAGAACAGCAACGTCCAAGGGAAGTCTAAAAAACATTTATCTTCGATATGAATTTGTGATTGTTTAAGAAAACAATCCCTCAACGTAATAAACTTCTCCCACACACTCTTCCTTGAACATAGAGATGTTTTACCATCTCTACGAGGGTCACCATCTTCTACCGGAGCTAAGGTTCTGTGTCAGAACCCTTGAAGAGCTGGAAGTTCATTGATGCTACTTATCAGCCAATCACAGCCCAGGTGGATTCTTTGGGGTCATATTCTCCTCCGTAATATTTATGTATGTCATTAACAGAAGTTCAAGTTAATGACTAAAACAAGAGCTCTGATCTTCCTGAGCCAAAAGGATCTACATTCAGAGAAGTAGCAACCACCCTATCAACACAATCTCTGTCATCAGTCAACGGACTTTAATGTCATAAAAGCTATTTAAAAAAGACTTGAATATAAACTTTTAATCAAAGAAAGGTGATCTCCTTTCCTGGATTACAGAGCTGATAACCTCATGTCAAAAGCAATAACAGATCTTCATCCATAGACCACATCTTTTACTCTCAACATTAGGATAAATGGAGGAAAATCACATGCATGTTGTCTCACTGGACAGTCACCAAGCACCACTCACATTTCTGCACCAGGCTTGCGCTTGATTTGTAAGAGTAATGAGCGAAGCCATACATAAGGGGAAGTTTTGGCACGACACTGAGCTCAGGGCAAATTGCACAAGACAACTCAGGAAACTGGAGTTTGTTTTGCATGCCATGCAGAGAACACTTCTCACCTTTGAGTTTCGCTAAGAGAGACCAGAACATTGCCTAATGTCTGGCCTGTGAGTCCACTCCATACAAATCACTGTTCCAGTTATCACGACTTATAAACAATCCTATTAGTCAGGTTTCTCAAAACAGAGTTGGAAGTCCGCTACAGCATCTCACATTACAGAGTACTGGTGTGTCTGCTGCCTTTTTTGCACAGAATTTACATAAAGCTTTTACAGATACTGCTCCACACAGACATGGAACCTATATATGTATATATGAAATATCAGTATGAAATTGTCAAGAATTCTGAAAGAGCTGTCCAACATGCCAAGCCTTGTGCAATCCTACACACTTTGCAGTGTACGATTATGTAAAACACAAATGAAATGCAAAGACATAAGTGTAGGCGAACAGATTTTAACTTATCTATACAAACACACAGCCCTCTGGTTGCGTAAAAAAGTGTCATCACAGAGCATATCATCTTCACCCAGGTCACAGAGTCAGGAAAGAGACAGAAAGCAAATGATAAACAGGTAAAAGATTTTTACTCACACTATTCAGGTATGTTTGTAAAATGTTTATAAAGCAGCCAAAAACAGCGCCACAACAATGATGAATACCTACATGTACACTTTTCTACAGCGTGAAACAAGACTTTAAAAAGTGGTAAGTGTATGGAAATAAATTAACAGACCTCAGCAGTTCATTAGTCTGTGTCAGTCACACAGGATAAGCAATAGTGAAATTACAGCAGAAATACTATTTACCTTTCTCTCTTTGTACTTGGATGTTGTTAATTTTAAGTCATAAATATCATCAATTTTAAATTATTATATCAGCAGCAAGTTCCATATCATGGTTCTCAGTTTGAACCTCCTGATCCAGTTGGGTCATGAGTTCCAGTCACACTTGGAGGCGTTAAAGGTGGGGTAGGAGATGGAAGCAGTTGTTTCTACATTCCTTAAAATCCCCATCACACCTTGACTGAATGAGTGAAGTGAAAGCTAATCGAATCCGCCAAGCTGCAACTATATGGCATTGGGAGAGTGTACGAGGAAAGGGGGTTGGACTGAAAGTGCAGCTTGCTCAAACCTTTTTCCTGGACAACCAAAGGGAGGCATTGCACATGAGATCGAGAGATGGATCAGTGCTCCCCCTCCAGTCATGAGGACTCAGCTCCCCGAACTGGAACTACACTCTCTCACCTCACACCAAGCTTGGCAAGGACCAATACCACAACATAGTGAGAAAAGTTTCCATCGCAGGACTGCGATGATGACAGCAAGGTATGGACCTTGATCATTGAGAAGCAGCTCAGAGTAGTACCACAGCTCCAAACAGATCCTAACCAGTGGCAGAAGAGGGCACTAGGGACTATATTTTTTGGTTGTCCTGGGAAAACAGTGGTATGGCCCCTTTAGGGAGTTCTAAATTAAATCAAAGCATCTATTCTCAGACAACTTGTCACACAACCCAAACCCAGGAAAGTGGATTCTCTGCATATAATGCTGAGACTCTCAACTACAAGTATATCCTGATGGACCCGAATACTACAAAATAGATGGTAGGACAATTCAAGACAACTCATATCCTGACATATCATGTCAACTTGACATCCTCATTTCGACATGTGAGGTCACCGTGGCGGGCCGAAGGCTCAGCAGCACTGAGGGCATCGCATGACCTTGATGTGACATTGTTTACAGCAACATAACTACTCTGGCTGAATCATGTGCGACTGATGGAGCACATTTGAATGTGACTTGCTGGATTATTGTCTTGCTCTTTTCAACTGCTGTCCCCAGAGAGTGGGATAATACAGAGGAATGCTTCAGAGCGCTTTAATTTACTCAATTTATGAATCGAAGGGGGCTTCCTTTTTATGGTCTTTTTGAACGTATAGACAATTGCAGATTTCCTCTCAGAGAGAAGATTCCAATCTTAATTACTTGGTTAATTAGCTGGGATTCACAGGAGAAGCTTCATCCTATTGAAGGAGGCTCCTGACAGAGTTACCTTCCATCACAAAGACCAAACAAATCCCTCAGCAAACCCCTCAGTGTCTCTTCTGCAGATTAACTGCATAAGCGAGAATTCAATCTTGTTATTCGCCCTCTACACTCCACCTGGATACAGATTAATATTTATTGTTTCCCAATGACGACGAGGGAACGACAAAAAAAAAAAATCTGTCACTACATGATGAATACAGCGACGGCTTGGTGAGCTGAACTTCAGCAGATCAATGAAGCGTTCAGCCGATCATAAAAGAAAGTGCCAGGAAAAGAAAACTAAAACATTGATATAAAAAAAAAAAAAGTGTCGAGCGAGCATGCAGGGAATTGAGCCTGTGCCTTCAAGTCATCACTCATCTACATGGGTGCAGCATCAGCTGGAACTTCATCCATGACTGGCAGCATCCTCCAGCTGCATGAACATGCCGCGCACGGGTTGAGAAAATTTGGCGATTTGGCACACAGGCAAGGTAGAGAGCAGCAAGCGGCCAGAAAGGAAAGGTGAGGTAAGGTCCAGCTCAGGCAGCTGTTTGCCATTACTGGACCTCACCCTCCTCCCCCTTCAACAGGAAATGAGCAATCAGTTAGTACTGACAGGTACATGCTGAACCATCGCTGCTCTGCAACACAGAAAGGAATGGATTAGAGGAGTTAAATGTTAACCTTAAACCTCTCCCGATACCTTTGTCAAGAGGAGTGCATTTCATAAAGTATTTAATGTATTCTTGGGGAACAAAGATGTTGAAGAAAAAAAGTGACTGGACAAGTTTGAATGTTATATACAGTACATCAGTGGCGGGCCATGCATTTCATTTTATATATATATACACATATACATACTGAACAGAGTCATTCAAGAGGTGATAGAGAAAGAGAGGGGAATGTTTTGTCACTTACTGAATTGGTGACAGCAAAAACACAGAAACGATGATGATGTTTTTTCCAGGATTTTTCCGTGAATAACGAGAAAACGACACATTCAAGACCACCTCTTTGATGTTTCCACTTCATTTTAATCTGCATGATCATCATTTCATCATTAAAGAGATCAGTGCTCTGATGGCGTGGCGGCCAGGCCAGTTTATATGTGGTGGAAGCTCTGTTGTACACTCATTTGCAAAGTCTCAGTTTCCTATCAGAAAGACTCCAACAAGACGGCCACAGTTTGCCGACAGCGGCACAAGAAAGTAGAATCACACGGCTGCGCCAGCGTGCCCTGACACTAACATGCTAAATGTGAAAATAAATATCTCAAACATTTGCGCTCACCAAGCGCTAAGCCTGCGGTAGCCGCTTGATTGGAAGTGGCAAACTTTCTCCACCTGGTTATCTTGCTGGGCGCCTTGGGGACGAACTGCAAAACATGAAAAAACAGACGCCCTGTTTTCTCATCAGGACGCCCTAAATGTTCGATTATCAGTGCTTGTATAATGTCCAACTCGTAGTGTCATCACACTGGTTTCCATGACAAGACAAATCTCAAGAGTAATTTCGAAGAATATGATCAAAATTAGCAGATTCTGAACCCTAAGCCGTAACTTGGCCCCCAATTGATCGGTGCAGCCCGACTCATAACGCGCTGCAATTTTTGCCTCATCGGAGGAAGTCACAAGGCCGATCCAGACCCATACACAGACAACGGAAGCATGGTTGTTACGTTTCACAGCTGACCACTTAACCACCCTCCCACAGTCTTCAGCAATACACAAATTTTAAACGCAAATAAACACAGAGAATCCAGGGAATTATCTGCTCCCTACACAGTTACTAGTCAGCCAAGACGCTGCTTGTTTTAAACGTGTTCCAGTTTTAGCCCAAAACCTTTTGCCACATGCCAGTGTTCATCTCATCTCTAGCTGAAAAAAATGGTATGACGGATGTAAAGAGAATAAAAAGAAACATATTTTGAACTGACTAACCATTTAAGCTATAGTACAGTTTAACATGCCACTGAAGTAAGGGATAATAAAGACTGTACATGTGATTAAGCAGCAATGTTAAATGACAATATAACAAGCGAGTGCAGAAATACAACCCAAACGGCCAGAAATGATCATCTAAACGAGAGGTTCTATCTTGCAACTGCATCTTTTTGAGTTGTTGTTCCACATTCTCTGCTCTTCGCAATAAAAAAGGAACCGTGTGCTGTATCAGCATGTAACAGATGTCCACATACAGACGCACAGTAAGCAGAAGTCAGCATGGAGTTGCTTGTTGATAGTCGTGACAAACCTGGAGAAGCCCTCGGGCTCCACAGTTCTACCTTCCTCCACACTTAAATCTCTGTTCTGCTGTCCGACACGCTTTGTTGGTGGGAAACAACTAAAGAGGAGTGACATAAAAGCCATGCTGCCTCGTGTTCAATTAGTAAGGATTACACTGGAATATGCTGGCTTGCAGTGTACGAGCGAGTAGGGAAAACACTCGCGATGGCAAAAAACGGAGTGAAAATCCACGAGAGAGCACAGCTATTGCTTATGAGCGGACACACCTTTCCTCAGCAACTGTCGTAAATCAAACCAAGATGTCCAACAATCGCTCAGTAGATGCTCAGCAGGCATTAATCAAGTGTAGCTGGGTTAGTGAACTTTCTGCAGACTCATGCTCTGGCTCAAGAACGGACTGATCCCATCTACTACTGGACATGTCCAGAGGGATGAGAGACAAATCTTAATAAGCTAGCAAGGCCATCATCTTGCTCCCTGTCAGTTTTATGAGAATGGGCAGTGTGGGACTCACAAGACGTTTTACTCATCAGGGAACTGAAATACAGGACCATGAAATTATTGGAGCCACAAAGTACCGATCCATTCAGGACACATGGAACAGGAAAAAAAACAAAAACAGAGTTTTAAAATAATCTTCTAGCTCTGCACCTAAATGGAAGCAGACGTTACACTTTGTTGTCTTGTGGCAGCGCGGAATTGAAAATGCAGCTCCGGAGCTACCGCACTATTTTCCAGGCAGTCTGGAGCACATCCACTGACCAGGGGCGTCTGTGGTTGAGCGGGGCTAGTCCACAGGTCCCGAAAGGCAACCTGGAGGGAGGAATGACTGAGTAATGGCAGGGTAACATGATCCAGGGCTGGGAAGGAGTGGGAGAAGGCCTGACGCCTGAACTCAAGATGTAAGATGGCGAGTGGTAGACAAATGTGCTAGTGAGATATACATGTGTGGTTAGCTGAGAGGTGGGGTACAGGATGCTCAAGAGCCACGCCCTTCACTAGAGTGGGATAGGCTTAACAAAACATTCAGGTTTAGGAAGACACTCGAGTGGATGAACGTGTGGGTTTGCGAGTAGGACAATATCTAAAATAGTTTTGGAATTACAGAGTCGTTTTAGAAGGAGCACCACCAGGTGCGCAGTGAAGATTGGGCTGTTAGGAAGACAAACTAATCGACTCTGATTTCAACAAATTGATAGCTGCTCCCTGCCTTCACTACACTGTCCCCAAAAACTAATCATCACATCATGACAACAGACGTTGATCTTATTGGACATATTAACGCGACATCCTGGGCATCCTACAGACAATACAACTGAGGATCAGTAAAGCCAACATCGGTCCACTTTGTTTCATGATGTCATTCACATCTGCATAAAGGTCACCCTCGATGGAAGAATGTTACGCTGTCCAAGTGCTGCTCTAGTTATTTGGAACCACAGGCGTCACCCTGCCAGAAAAAAAGCACAGCTCAGAATACTTAGAAATAAATACTGTAAAATAACTATATAGAAATAGACATTTGTTAATGTAAAAAACTTCAATCCTGGATTAACAACAGAGGATTTTCACTTCTCTTTGGCCAAAGACAGCAAAGTACAAAACCATCCATTACATGATCGGTGAGTACCACACAAGCCGCAGCCTTGTCAGGTTGCTGGACGAAGTCTGGGGGAGTTTCCAGAGGGTTCATGTCAGTTCAGGGATTTCACACTTTTCACAACAGTTGCCTTTGCAAAAGTTGACTTGGCATTGCCAAACAAATGTAAGAAATCACACAACTCGATATTTGAACTTGAGTTACTGGCACACTGAGCAGTTTGGACTTGGGTGGCTTTTCGGCGTACTTGAGTCTCCTGGAGCCGGACCCAGCTACAAGGAGTGAGAAGTAAGTGATGTCCCTGCTCACTTTTCCGACAAGAGAATGCGCACGCTATATTTTGTACAGGCATGTCTTCGCCGTCATGAGATAGATTTGGAACAAAGCCAACTTTGGTGGTCAACAAGGACAGGTGCGTTCAAGTAGGAGGTGAGTCTGTTTCATTGAGAAACAGGTTGATAATTGCGATAATCCAGAAATTTTCCACCATTATGAATTGAGGTCGATTAATCATCCAGTTCAATCTGCCTCAGTAGCAATACTACAGTGTGCACACCCGCAGCACCCATAACCTTCTTCACTGATTTATAGGAATGTATTTTTCCACACATGATGAATGTCCAACTAGATGACATATAAAAATAAATAATCCTTTCAACAGTTTGATGTTTGAAACTGACTAACTTTATTAAGCGGTGTGCAGAGAAAGCACTGAAACAGACTTGTCAACGCCGCCAATCTAAGGAGACCAGTTCTAGGCTGACGATTTCTACCTGATAGTTAGCTTAAAGTGGAGCAAGGCCAGGAACTTTTGCTCATGCAGCCTCGTATAATAATATGCCTGAGTTCCCCGCAGCCTCCGAATCCAATAAAAGTCCCTCAGTTGTTCAGCTTTTGATGTCATTTTCATTAACTGATTCTTGGAAACAAGACACGACCATTTAACCAAGGGACTATTACTAAACCACATCCTCCCATTTTTCATCCACAATATGGTCTCCATTCATTATTCAGACAAGAGATGCACTTTCCTTGTTCCTCAGCCCTCCACTCAAGACGTCTTCAGTCTGCACTTAACCGACAGGACATCAGCCAACTACACTTCAAAGTACCTGCGGCAGAACCTCTCCCAAAAAAGCCAGCTCTTGAGGTTTTAATCAATCAGACTAAACTTGGCTAATGGAGTTTTAATTCCAAATTAGATTCCCTTGAATTCGATCTTTTCACAAGCATACTTTTTTTAAATTAAGAAATGGAAAGAAAATCTCTGGGGTTTTCAATTTATAGATAGATAGCCACTATGCTTCCCACATCGTTTCTGACATCCTCAGCACAGTGTCCGCAGCATGTGCTTGGGGTGGAACCTTGAAAATAAGATCATAACTTCCTAGACTTGTATTGCTCGACTCCATAACAATTTGACATGAGAATTCATAGCATGGCAAAAGCATATTTGTTGCGTGGGTGTCCAGTCTCCACCACTCTGCGCTGGAACTTCAAAGCTATGAGTGGCGCCTGAGCTGAGGAGTCTGCCGTGTACGTGTGCTCGCATATGTTACATGATCTTGGGCATGATGTTGCGGAAATGTTAGACAAGTAACTACGTTTCCTCCTGCTGCTACAAGCCTTCTCATCAGGCCACATGTGAAACCACAGAGGAACTACACCCTGGCCAGAGTAAATGTTTCAGCCAGTCACATGACCCATGTTTACATAAATGCCAGCCTTGGATGCCAACGCCTTCCTCTGACTCTAAGAGCACAGACAAATTCCAGTATGCATCTTACATCTTGCCACATGCAGATCAAGAACTTCTACTCTGCATTGTTTAAAAACGTTCAAAACTGCAGTTTCAAAAATATCTGTCTTGATCTGGCACGGCGTACTTGCAATAGACTTGGGTGTCCTTTGTATAGCAGTCACCATGACTTCCCAACCCAGGGACAGTTGTCCATCACACACCTCCACACTTTGATCTCGCGGACATCGCTCATATTGTACCATTTGTATTTCACCATACCTGGCATGACAGTTCAAGAGCACACGCCAGCACAATGGCATCACTTCCAATCGCCTTGCATGACCATCCCACTTCTGACACCATTAGTCCAAAGCAAGTGACAAAAATGTTCTAACCTCAAACCTCCGCCGGCTTCTCTGACTGATGTGTCATATGCATATAACCACGAGGATGGGAGGTAGGCATAGTGTACTTTTATATGTAGACTTGCTCCACAAAATCTCCACCAGGACTCAAACGGCATCAACCTCACAATAGGAAAAGTAGACCAAGAATCCTGGACAAGTCTCATTGTTTTTAGGACTATAAAAGTTGCTGGACTGTTAGTACAACTCTGTCTGCGGTGGATATTGTTGGATGGAAATTATGTCTGGGGTGTGGACTTAACGATATGGATGATAGATAAACTATAACTGAGGCAAGTTGTGTCATTGCAGGACATCACAACTTAAAAATTAAGGTTGCGTTTTGCATATGAAACCATATGGCACTATAAA
Source organism: Synchiropus splendidus (assembly GCF_027744825.2). Lineage (NCBI taxonomy): Eukaryota > Metazoa > Chordata > Actinopteri > Syngnathiformes > Callionymidae > Synchiropus > Synchiropus splendidus. The sequence goes on from NC_071336.1 coordinate 23,919,627, forward strand.
ATCTATTCAGTCATCAGATCACACAGGCTGTGTAGGCTAAGCTGATGTCTTCAGGAACAGTTTTGTTTTGAATAAAGTGGGCAGCAAAAGCACAACTCTTGATCGCACCTTGAAAGTAAAACCGAGAACGCCTGCTGGAACACGCTATGAAAATTTTCCTCTCCGTAACTGCCCAAAATCCATCTTCACTTCACCGCAGCTGAACTCGATCTTTCGACTTGAAATCTTTACAGCGATCTTTTGGTAAAACACCTCAGGGTTTGTGACCTTCTCTTTTCATCACTTCTAGTTACCCTGGAAACTGACACTGGATCAGCTCTACCGCCGGAGAGCCGTAGAACCTCGCCGGCCAATTCTCCTACGGTCGGCCAGCTATAGAAACCACAATCCTGCAACATTTCCATTAAACACAGACACTAATATGTATTAAGTCACAGTATGAATTCGTGGACCTGATCTAATCCTGACATTTTCCTCTCCTTCAGTTCCATGATGGAGTAACGATCGGCATGAGCAAAGCGAGGAATGTGGAAGGGGCCAAATTAATTGGCAATGCAAGAAAATACTTCAAGATGAATTCAGGACGAAGCTGGCACATGGAAACCGAGCTGGTGCTATTACCTTCGCCACCTAGTCTAGTGCAATGACGCTTGATTGTGTCTGTTATTTGTGGTCAGGTGTGTACTGGATTCAAAACCATTTCACAGATTGGTACCAGAATGGGACAACATATTAAGGTGTTACACTGTCACTGCAAGGCTGGAAACCAATTCATACAGTGTGATCAGACATGAGTAAACTACACAGCACATTGAACTTCTATTTCAAGGAAACCTGTAACACAATGTGGTGAGAGACTGCTGCACAATACAGGTCTGACTGTCATTTTTTGGCCTATAAGTAAAAGTACCTACGGGCCGATTTTTGCAAATTGTTTTTTCTTTTCTTTCCCACAACTAAATCACACACTAAAGTCACTATTTGTTATGATTTACTGAAACCTACTCAATAATACTGAACAAAACTGATGCCTTATAACCTGACACACTGCTCCTCTTGTCATTGACTACATGTCCAGGGAATGAGTATCTAGGGTCCAGTCAACAACGGCTGCTCGGCCAAAACAATGAACTCCATTAGCATAGGTTTCACTCCAGTTAGATTTCCTGGGTAGCACTGGGACTCGGTGATTCGAGGCAAATTGTCTAATTTTACTGCCAAGACTCACTCTCTGCATAAACATGTTGCGAATTGCCATTCAGTTCAGAGAATTGTCAAATGATGACAGTCAAGGCTGGCTCACGATGTCTGCTGCTGCAGCAGGGGTGCAGGTCTGGAAGTAGTGTGATTTTCCAGGGAAATGCCCTGTTTTGTTTGGCAGAAACAACAAAACAAAACAGTGGTGTAAAATTTTAAAGGAGTACAAGGGTTTACCCCAGGATTTTTTTTAAACTGTGGTTTTAATACGTTTGAACACATGAGAGTTCATTTTTTAAAAGACACCATTTTTCTGCAGGCTTGGTGGCAGTGCACCATGTTCATTTACATATAGCAAAAAACCCTGGAGTAATAACATCACTTATGTATAAATATAAACGCCTTATTAAAAAAAAAAAAAAAAAAACGATAAATTGGAAATCGGTGCAGCCCTACTGTAAACCCTAGTAGTGTTGTAGTACACCAGACCGTTTAAGTAAGTCTTTGGTCTCCGAAAACAAACTCAGGTTGCCACTCACATACCTGTTAATCTCGCATGCGTGCTCTCTGAAAGAAACTTGTGTACATAATTGAAAAGAGCTATTTGTAAATTAAGTATTAACGCAATCAATAATTATCTTTTCCTCTGTGTGTGCGCATACGTCTGTGTTCAAGAGTGTGTGCATTTTATCACATGTAAAATGAAAAAACATTTCACATCTTCATTTTTCCAAAATGAGTGCCCACTTATGATTCAATTTGAAAAAGATGTAGTGCAGCAGGTGAGTAGGCATTAGGGCTGGGCGATTCATCGACCACAATTAATACAGTACAGAACATTTCAAGGTCATCTGCCTGTCACTCTCAATTAAAAACAGACCCATTGACGACTTTGATACACCTCTCCTTGTTGACAACCAGAGGTCCCTGTGATCAGTATCTGACTGATGACGGCAAAGACGTGCCAGTCCAAAATACAGCATGTGCATTCTTTTGTTGGGAAAGTAAATATAGTACTCGTTCTAACACGCTCTTCAAAAAGTGGTATTTTGTACAAAACCTTTTTTTTAAGTTGGCTAGCTGCTAGCTGGCCTCCTCAACAATAAAAAAGTAATATATTTTTCCAATATGACAAAGAGACCAATTCTGTATTCAGGTCAGTATTAGACTTGGACTTGGACTTGGACCTGGACCTGGCATGAGCTTAGGTTGAAATATTGTTTGTAACATCAGGACAAACACTATTTGGTAGTTTGGGGGGAAAAAGACTTGTTGATACATATTGACACATGAACTTAAACTATAAAAACTATGTTGGGCTTCAAAAACGTATTTGTCAAGAGTATTCAATTCCATGGCACCTGCACCATGGTAACAGCAGAACCCAGAAACAATTGTCCATGAAGAGCGACACCAACTAAATGAATGATCCATACAGCAAGAGAACTGTGAATAATTATTGCTGAATTGCGGATCGAAAATATGTGTTGCACCACCGTTTTAATTCGATCTCGGGGTGATCAATACATGTCCATCACATGCACCACCACCGCTCTATCATGGAGCGTTCACGGTCTGTCAGATTTTACACCACCAGCTTTAGCCTCAGGCCTGCGCTGCAAAACCAAGACTCGCTGCATGACATTGCCCCGCCATCAACCGTTACACCACTAATTGCACATGTGGCGTCACAGCAAATGAATGCTTTTACGATGAGCGTGTTCAACTTTGAGGATGTTCTCCATCCGAGAGTCTGCAGATACCCAGCTGCACAGTGAAGCCACCCTGACAAGCAACGGTCCGAGTCATTTGGGGGCTTTGCTTTCAACGCACACACCAAGCAGCTTCCGGGAAAACGTGGCATAAACTGTGAATAACTCTCACCTGTATCCCTGACAAATGGACGAGGCCTTCACAGAGCGGACAGGCTCATTTTGGATAAAAATCGAGCCAAGCGTCGAGAATCAGAAATAGTTTCTCTTCAGCCATTTTGAGCCATACCATTATTTTTTAACAGTTGGGGAAACTAGGTTAAGTATAAACGTAAATCACATCGTGCTACCCGGTTTTCACTAAAATTCCTACTAACAAAAATCTCATAAGCGTGAAAAATACCGATGTATTTGTAAACACATACACTAGAAAGACACATATAAACGCTAACTCCAGCTGAACATCAAAGGCCTCCCGCGAAAGAAAGAGTTGGTTGGGTCCGCCGTGCTCTTCAAAAGCAGCCAATGAGCTGCTCGCAGAGTGTCAACAGTCCACAGGAGCCGCACAGCTGACTGTGAGCAGACTGGCTGTGGAAGTCTCCTCCTCAAAGTCATTACACGGCCCTAGATTCATGTTTATTTCATCTGTGGCGTGTGTATAACGTGGGTGCGTAAAATAAACTGCACAAAAAAAATGTGTGTCGTTATTTTACTGGTCTTCAACTATTGGAAAATGATAACAAAACACAAGCTCTTAATATTATTTTTCTGGTGAGAATTGTCTAAAACTGTATTTTGTCTGACCTGCTTAATGCATCCCTGCGGCAGTTTCAGCGTGCTCATAATTCCGACACAAACTGTAGTGAAAAGCATGTCAGCTGCAGTAGCTGTGATGTCATATAGCTGGCACTTGTTAATGACATCATCCACCACAGCAACAATCAGAACTATATAGAGACGCTAGACGTCTGACTGCCAGTGGAATGATGCTTTATTCTTCTTACACTTTGGGTGTTTTTATCAGCCGCTGCGGGATCTTCCCATGGTGTCAGCAGATTCTATTTCTGATGACTGAAGAATGAAATGTCTCACCACTGTCACCATTCTGTTTTCACCTGAAACTTTCTGTGCACGCACACCTATTCTCTTTATTCACTTGCAAATTTTAAATATAATTAGTTGCTTAGTTTAACCCGAGCCTTAAATAGAGCTGTGTCTGTGTCTGACAAAATACAGAATGATTTATAATTCCTTAATGTAGTACACATCTACTGCTTGAGCCACCTAGGTGCAGCTAAGAACCAAGTGTAACAGTCTTTTCTCCACTACTTCCATTTCTGAGATGATGAAACTTCAGACAACAGTTACACATGCAGGATGTTCTTTATAAAATGTAATGGTATGCTTGTTTGCATTTCCCCCAAGAACTCCTTTTTGACCGCATCAGAATAATTGTCCATTGATGTGTGTCTATATACAGTATCTGGTTGTCTATGTGTGACGTACTGTACAGTGATTTGGGATCTGCTTCAGCGACCCATGACCCTGAAGTTCTGCGATTAAAAGAATGAATGTGAAAGGATGAGACACGTTCATTTTTGTAGCTCCAACTTGGACAGCAGGTGTCCCCCACGGAGCTGTAGAGTTTCCTTTCTTGTTTGACAATGAAGTGAGAACCAAAACTCTGTGACGTATTATAAAACCAGTGGACCGAGGGGGGGTATAGGAGAGTATAAAGAACGCAACAGTGCGTCAGTCCTATTAAAATAATGTAAAACACAGTTAACCTGCCTCACGTCCTGTTTGTGTTTTTGTGCTTAAGGCAGCACAAGTGTTAATGAAGTCCTTATTAATTATGGAAATATGTTACATGGTGACACATGCAAACACAACCTTAGTCTGGTGTGTGTGTGTGTGTGGGTTCGCTCTGTGCAGTCAGGCGTGGGGTTGTTGGCTTTGCACTTTGACTCACCCCGGGCAACACATGTCCTCCTTTGTTAACACTGTCACAGGCCACAGAGTATCGTTTGTGGCAGGTGGCGACGTTCTCGCTATGTTTGTTTGTTTGTGTGCGTAGTTGACTGACGGGGACGAAAAAAACAGACAGTTATGCTAATAGGGGTTTTTCTGTTTCTGATCGTGTCAATGCTTCACGGCCTCGCATATGTAATCTTGAACAGATTACTCATTTGTTCTGGCTGCTCTTTTGAATCTAGTTTCGACTAGCCAGCTGACACATGTCAATTGCGACTATCCTGCTGACGTTCGTTCACCTTACCCGGAGTGACGATACGCTCCTCGGCCTATGTGCAGTCTCTTCACCCTGTCCTTGGTCTGCCTGCTGAGAATCACGTTCTCACTTCTCCTAAGCAACATCTATTGGAGAAGAACTAGAATGTGGTAGCACTACCAGGCCTCCCATGCTACTTGCATTTGAGTATGAGCTGCTCTACAGTCGCCAGAATACTTTCCTTTGAAGCGGAATGAAGGCCTCACAGAGGATGAACAACCTGATAAGAAGGTGAGCTGCGTAACTGGAAGAAAAAAGAGTGCGTGGAGGAGGGGATGGAGAAAAGTGGCAGCAACCTGAAAACCTATCTGACCTTCTTCATGATGAACTGTGGCAGGTGGACCGTCAGTCAAGGACTCATCACCTACTGGAGCAGGAAAGAAGACCTTCAAGGCTCCTTTGAGCCAGACTCTGTAACGGCTTGGGATCTACACATCCTTCATTCGCTGTGAGGCTTCTTCTGACAAGTCACTGTCCTTGCAAGGGGATCAGTACAGTTTTAGCTTATCTTGATAAGTAGATGTAGATAGTAGTAATGAGATGAAGTAGGTTCACCAATGGGGGAAAAAGCAGCAGTTCACATAGAAGATTCAAAGCGTTGATGCACCTAATAAATCATACAAAATAAATTGTCACAGAACCTTGCTGTTTGTTGGACTCTGTCTTGTTATCACCAACATTTTCACAACTCCAGGCAGTCGCCTTTAAAATAGAGCAGAATAATAGGAAGGGTCTCCTAAACTGACTTGAAAATGTCTTAATGATGCCCATTGTAGTAAAACATCCAAATATTTCCCCCATAGTTTCACGTTCATTTTGGTCTTTTTGTGCTCTGTTTACTGTCCATTTACTGTTGACATAAATCCTGATGCATGTCTGTGTTTAGAGGGCCACTTCAGGAAAAGTAGAGCGGAATCTTTACTTTATAATCAATATTGAGATCTTTAGCTGGGGGCCAAATAGAATTAAGAATTGCTTTAGGATAATGACAGTATTGATCGGCTCTCACTTAAGCATTTCAGGTTAATTTCAATCCATGAGTGTGCAGAGTGGAAAAGATAAGATAAGACTATTTTAAGTCCAATTGTGGAGATAATTTCACACAGAGTAACTGAGCATAAAGAATATAAAGGAGATGTTTTATGCTAACTGCTGCTGATCTGTCAAGCTGTAGAGCTGCTTTCTAAACTAGAATGAATGGAAATGATTGTAGAAGTAGTTTTGTGAACAGAATACGCTCTTCAAGTGCTGCGCAGAGTGTGCGGCATGTAGTCCTCCCGACAAGGCAGCGGTAACAAACTCGGTCACACAACAGGCCAAAAACAAGTCAAGGATATGGACCTAACAGAATTAACTTACTATAACTGGTAACTATGAATACAAAATACAAATTTCTCAGAGATAAAATAAGAGTGTGAGTCCATGTTTGTTGTCATAATGTGAGTGAAAATTCAGTGTTACTGCTGCAAACTGTTTTTTCATATCCCTCTTGGTCACAAAACTGAACATGAATTGAAGTCACTACTTAAAGCTCTTGCGGAAATGACATTGCAGACTCGATTTGACTCCTAGTTGCACATTACTTTTTGAAAAAGGTGTGGGATGTGGTATCGCTCGATTGAAGAAAGGACAAGAAATCATAATGCTGCCTTTTTTTGCAGTTCTGATATAGCGGGCTGAAACTAGCTAGCATGCTGTAGCATATTAGCTTTGAGTACAAGCCGTTGAAGCTTTACTTTGTCTTTAAAAAACGTTATTTTGTTTGCAAAACAAACAGCTTGGGATGGATCAGTTTTTCCTAGGGACATGGGATACTACCACTTGACCAAGTGATCTGGCAACATTAACAGGCTGTTCGCACCACAAACGTCCATGAAACTACCAAAAATGGGCGGGATTAATCCACTGGTGCGTCGCTGTCTCTTCCTGTCATTGTGTGCGTGCTATGCTACATCGTCATTGTAGCATCGATGCAACGACAAATGAAATAAAGACAAAAGTGTCACGTATTTTAAAAAAAATCATAAATCCTTGAGTCTAATTCCAATTTTGCGGGAGCATGGGTTCAAACACCGGTAAATTCCATGGGTCAGGCATTCATTACAAAATTTGTCGTGTGATTTCCATGATAGACTCCAAGACATTTTTGTCAGAAACTCTACACGTTTTCTTCAGATTTATTTATATTGTATTAGTGTTACCTGGAGTTACTTTTCCTGGAAAGGTAAAACTCCAGTCATGCGGAAAAGATTACTGACCTGGCTTCGGACTGGACCAAAATCTCCTGTACCCCACATCCGTAGGCAAAACTAATCCTCTCTGAACTGTGCTTTAGTCGCAAGCCAAGCAAGATCAATAGTTGCTGACCATGTTGAATCTGGAAAACAACAAATTCTTGTAATGTGAGTTGTGGGCTTTTTGCCCGAGGATTGTGAACGCATGTCGCGGCCATCCATAATAACATCACAGACCCGAGATGGCCCAGGAGCCATGAGCGTGACCTGCATGATTTAGGGTATTTAGAATGGCTGTACTCTGAAATCTAAAATGCAAAGGTGTGAGGAAAGTACTTGTGGTCCCGACCGTAATCCTAGCCACACAGAACCTGGCGACTCTGACACTAAAAATACTCCGGGATGAAGTTCCTTCTCTTCTGACATATTTTTAAGCATCACACTTTGTTTCCTCTTCCGCTCCTCTGTGAGTTAAAGTCAGTTACCTTGCTCATTATGTGAGACGCTAAGGTGTTTTGATGTTTGGAGATGAAAATGCTCTGGATGAAATATTCATTCCTTTAGTTGGCTTAATTATGTATGTGTCCACTGTCAAGCCGAATGCTGCCGCTTCTGTGAGCGATGTTTCAAGCGTACCTTCTTGCCACCGGCAGAGAATGCATTATCTCCTTATTACCGCCGCTCTTCACGTACACTCACGGGCAGCCTCATGGAAATATTAAACGAAGGGGTTGCACACCTCAGTGGACACACTGAATAAGCATGAGCGTCTGTGGACCGTGAATCGTCATCTTGATTGTTGCTTTTCAGTCTTCCATTGTTTCAGGATCTTCTTCACATTCACCCTGAGTCGGCCGAGTTTTCGTTTTCACAGACGGTTTTAATCAGCTGTTTCGGGGAACTTGACAGGATATCTGCCCTTATCTCTGATTCTCTGAGATTGTTGCTAATTTTAGACGTCTCATGAAAGAGTTGCGTGTGAGTGAGTAGGTTTGTGTCCATGCCGGTGTTGGTGCGCGTCTAATAGCAGTGAGCGTGTAAACATGTTTCCGCTGTGTAAGAGTGTGTTTGCATGCTTGTCAGCACATGTTGGTGATCATGTTTGGAACCATCTCTGTGTGCAGTTATAACTGAGTGTTCACAGTTGCCTGTGCTGTGTGTCGGTTTGATCTCAAGTCAGTGCATTTGTGTTTGGAGTTGTGCCTTTCACACAACAACACATGTTACTGACGACAAAGGCATCCTTCAGCGTTGCATGTTGGTGTGTACACATTGGTGATTCAGTGCACTAAAAGAACCTTTTCCTTCCTGTGTAACGTTTCATTTCTGGGTTGGGGGGAAAGTCCGGAAGCTCTTTAGTTAATTCAACTGGATGTCAGTTGTTATTTCTAGCCCCTTATGTGACTCTCCTCCTTAGTCAAAACGCATGGCTGTTTGACTGGATTTCAACAGCAATTGACACATTGTTACACAAAGAATGAAAGGAGCGCCATCCTTTGTCATAGCTAACTCCAACCACAATCTTTTTTTACGTCTCTCGATGCCAATGCGTCAACATTCAATGCTGAAATCAGTGTAGGACACAAACTGCAACTTTCCCAACATCAATATATTGCACCATGGGAGTGAGGATGGGTTGAGAAGACGGCGGAAATTCTACGTCGTCCAATCGTGATATATTTATCGGCCTCGGCTCAGTTTCGTTTTACTTTGTACTTTTGTTTGTTTTTCTATATTCGTCATGTTTGTTTTGGATTTCATTGTCGTCATAAACATTTGACTCTGGGCTGCTCCCCCAGTGGATATATTGGTGAACAGCAATACCAACGTAAAGAATGCATGGAAAGTGACATTTTCAAACATTAAGGGATCATAAGTGTTGTTCTGCTTTAGTGTTTCAAGCTGTGTGTCTGCATGCGTGAATGTACACTCAACAAAAACACTTTTGTTTTTGCTCCCATTTGTCTTGAGATGGACTTAAAGATCTAAAATTCATTCCAGATACACAATATTACCATTTCTCTCAAACATTGTTCACAAATCTGTCTAAATGTGTGATAGTGAGCATTTGTGCTTTGCTGAGATAATCCATCCCACCTCACAGAGGCGCCACATCAAGACGCTGATCTGACATCATGATTAGTGCACAGGTGAGCCTTAGACTGTACACAATAAAAGGCCAATTGGAAATGTGCAGTTTTGTCTCACAGCAAAATGCCACAGATGTCGCAAGCATTGAGTGAGCGTGCCATTGGCATGCTGACAGCAGGAATGTCAACCAGGTTTGTTGCTTGCGCATTGAATGTTCATTTCACCACCTTAAGCCGTCTCCAAAGGCGTTTCAGAGAATATGACAGTACATCCAACCGGTGTCACCACACCAGCCCAGGATCTCCACATCCAGCAGGTTCACCTCCAAGATCGTCTGAGACCAGCCACTCAGACAGCTGCTGAAACAATTGGTTTGCCTAACCAAACAATTTCAGAAACCGCCTCAGGGAAGCTCAACTGTATGCTCGTCGTCCTCATCGGGGCCTTAACCTGACTCCAGATCGTCGCCGTAACAGACTTGAGTGGGCAACTGCTCATATTCGATTGCGTCTGGCACGTTGGAGAGATGTTCTCTTCATGGATGAATCTCGGTTTACATTGTTCAGGGCAGATGGCAGACAGCGTGTGTGGCGTCGAGTGGGTGAGCGCTTGGCTGATGTCAATGTTGTGGATCGAGTGGCCCATGATGGTGGTGGCGTTATGGTATGGGCAGGCATCTGTTATGGACCAAGAACACAGGTGCATTTTACTGATGGCATTTTGAGTGCACAGAGATACCGTGATGAGATTCTGAGGCCCATTGTTGTGCCATGCAGCCATGACCTCATGTTTCAGCAAGGTAATGCACCGCCCCATGTTGCAAGGATCTGGAGACAATTCTTGGAAGCTGAAAATGTCCCAGTTCTTGCATGGCCAGCATACTCACCAGACATGTCACCCATGGAGCATGTTTGGGATGTGCCTGACCGGCGTATATGACAGCGTGTACCAGTTCCCACTTATATCCAGCAGCTTCTCACTCTGATAAGGAGTGGACCAACATTCCACAGGCCACAATTGACAATCTGATAGACTCTATGCGAAGAAGATGCGTTGCGCTACAGGAGGCAAATGGTGGTCACACCAGATACTGACTGGTTCGGAGTCCCCAGACCCCCGATAAAGCCAAAAAAAAAAACTGCACATTTCAGAGTGGCCTTTTATTTTGGACAGTCTAAGGCTCACCTGTGCACTAATCATGATGTAAGATCAGCATCTTGATGTGGCGCATCTGTGAGGTGCAAAGCAACATTTAGACAGATGTGTGAACAATGTTTGAGAGAAATGGTAATATTGTGTATCTGGAATGAATTTTACATCTCATGACAAATGGGAGCAAGAACAAAAGTGTTGCATTTATATTTTTGTTGAGTGTATGTTGCTGAGAATGTTGTCATTGTGATATTGTTCATGAATATAAGTGTGTTTGCTTGTAAGTCTGTGTCTCTGATCATCTACAGTAGTGACAGTGTGTGTGTGAGTGAGTGAGTGAGTGTAAGGGCATGAGTCTCAGGAGACTGTGTAACATATATTATGTTTGTGCATCTGTGTCTGTGTGTCCAGTTGTGTTTATGATTGTTTGTGTTTGGAAGACGCATACAAGCATCCTTGTGGTCTTTTAGGAGTACTGAGAGAACTCATCTGAAATTTAAATTACAAATATAAGAGGTGTAAACTATTCTTTAATCCCTGAGTCCAGGCAGAGGTGGCCAGGGAAAGGGATGCTTGGACTGCTACCTCACTGAACCTTTATTAGAAATGTTTCTTCTCACAACGTCTGCCCAGGTTTGATTGAAAGGCAGAGTGCCTAAAACCAGATCCAGCAGCCCACCGCTTGTTCCGCACCCCTCCTGCAAAGGTGTGTGGGTGGTCATACGAGAACCTGGTGCTGAGTTCAGGGACGCTGAACTGTGAAATTACATTAGGCCATCAGTCGCAGGCGCACGGCAATCCAGCAGGAATAAGAAACACCTCGACCGAGCCGCACTCAGCACCGGAGACAATCTGTTTACGAGGTAGTGAAGGAGGGAGACACCCAAGTACGTAGGGCTTGTTTATGACTTGTGTGAGGAGAAACAAGTCGAGGTGTGATGTTTTGGGAGGCGGCTAACACGGAGTGGAACATCGAGCAACCACACAGTATTCCCCCTGGGTATTACAGATGTTCCCACACAACTGAACACTTTCAAATGTGACTCTCAACGGGAGAACCACAGCTGAAAGGTGGGGGACGTATTAATTGTGTAAAGGTCACTCAACATTCAAAAGCTCAGACATCATGTGTGACGCAGTCTGAAGAAATGTCAAACTGGGTTTGAAGTGTTGGAGCAACACGTCTGTGTAACATTCAAAGTGCGACATGTGATTTCAAGAACCCTTTGTTACTGCCTACCACAGCGTTAATATTATTTTGGACAACTCCAAATGCAGTTGGATTTTTAAAAGCTTCATGAATAGAATCATCCTACATACAACCCACATCAATAGCACTTCCTCCTGAGGAAGACAGATGACTGACACTGCCCTTGAGCAAGTCCAAATTGCCAAAAGTAGCAACTCAAACGCTTTCTACTAAGAATTCAATAATACTTGTGTCAGTGTCTGAGAAACTCCGGCGAGACTCGTGAGGGGATTACCTCACCCACCTCTGCAGTTAAACACATGACGCTCCACTGCTCCTCACCGACTGGAGGATGGCTCCAAAAATAACATCTTGGACGCCGTCAGGCTGCAAGGACAAATGAGCAGTAAAATTCGGACAGTCGGCTCCAAAAGCTACACACGATTCGACCGTCTTTCTTTTGAAAGCAACACAGAAGAGTTAGCACGTATTCGTCTTCCAGGCCAACACAAGTATGTATCTTGGCCTCTGGTGCGCCGGCAGCCTTTCATTTAGCAGCAGGTGAGGAACTTTCAGATCCTAATACTAGTGGAACTGTAGAAGGACACTATGGATGACATTTAATCCGAAATCCAGAAACTTAATCACTCGACAACTAGTAGTTTTACTATTTCACCGGAGGACAAAGTGTACAGCTACAAACCACTCCGATCGCTAGCTTATGCGTTGTTCTGTTAATAAAGTCATTTTCTTCAGTTAGGACTCAGAGATCACAAGATCTTTTGAGGAAGAGGCGAGGAAAATCTCCTTCCTACTTGGGTTCACCCATGAACTCTACAGACACTATAATGTGAACCAAAGTTTTTAAAAAAACAAAATAAAACACAAGCGTCTCTGAATGCAAAGAAGCATCTTAAATCAAGTGACTCAGCTCTTCTCTTTATTTCTGGGTGGCACCACATGAATACTGCAATTCTCTCTTGTACTCGAATAGTACAGTGTTAACACAAATATCTGACATTCTATTCTTGACCATCATTCCAGGACAAATTGGCGAAGGACGTCAAAGGGAGTTTTTGGCCTCTGGCTCAGCTCTTCCACATGCAAACTCAGAATAGCAACATACACTTGATGCCATGCCTCAACTTGTTTGGCTTTACAAAAGCTATACAAAAAAAACAACCAGCACAAGCCTACTTCTCCACCAATGATGCAGTATTTGGCGTCCCATTGCCTCGCTATACAAAGCGCTGAATATTCAATTTTTCGTTGGGCACATGTACATCCCATTGAAGTACCCCTATTGTAGCCTTCAGTTTGACAGTGCTAGCTAATATGGCGACATCAAGAGTTGGCTGTGCGCCACCTGCAGTTCCTTTGACAAAGTGCTTTAATAAGATGTTTTGACAGATTGTTTCTCCTCCTTTTTTTGACTTTCTTGCACACTAGATACATCTAGACTATTGCAATATTTGTTTTCTTTCAACGTTTTTCTTCAGGCTTGCCACAACAATTCAGTCTCCTCCGCCTTAACTTATCTTGATCATCATCCTGATTCACATTTCTTAATCCGCCACTGCCTCGGCTCTCTATGTGTCCGAACTGGCACCCCTGACTTTGTCTCCAAATATGAGTTGTCCCTCCAAACTTCACTTTTCCAGCTCCTCTGACGTCACAGTTATTGCCGCTTGTTCCACCCTGCCTTCACTCTCTTCTTAACCTCTACCCCTGTCCACAACTCGCATTCACTCAGATCTCTCATTCCTCTTCTCTCCAGCTCATACCTTGACATCTGTCACTGCAAATCACTACATCCTCAGCAAACACTGACACCTCTTTCCTGACCTCATTTGTCAGTCTGCCATCTGGTTCAAGACCGTCTTATGTTGTTTGTTTTGTGCAAAGCTTTTACTGGAGGATTTATATTTCTAAAAATTAAATACATAACCACAAACACAGTTTGAAAACTCCCCTAACATTTTGTGCATTAGCATCAAGCTACATGTTTTGCTATCTCTAGGGACGTCTTTCTTCCATTACTTCTCAAAAGCAGTTGACACACAGGAAACATCTCGAAATAAAGAAGTACAAGAATAACTAATTAAGCTTTTCCCCTCCTTTGACATGTCATGACTTCAGGTCACTTTCTGTCTGAGTCAGAATTTAGAGGTGTGGTTCCCCTTCTACACTGTGTCAGCTGCTTCCCGTCTTGACTGAAAGAATCCAGGCAGGCGGGAAGCAGAAGTACGTTTCTCTGGCTTTGTGAATAATAAAAAAGCAGATTGACATCTCCAACTCAAAACATTGTATTGTTGGCTCTCGGCTCGTGACAGCAGCCATTCAACCGCGGCTCAATACATGGGCTAATATTTGTTTTAGCAGTTTCCCCAAGGGCCAGAGTGACCCTTGGAGAGAGGAGGATGAGGACATTCCCAGGCTAGAGAGTCGAACGGTTCCCAACCATTGGTGCCTTTAAACACCACCCTAACATGAGATGAAGTTTTCTTCACATTAAGACAGTTGATTCCTCAAACAGTCACCTGACCATTACTCAGGTGAGTGGGTCTCGCCATGATGGTGTTAGGAAAGTGTGACTGTTTAAGGTCTGACCATGTTTTTCCTCCCAGCTGGTTCTGAGCCACGGCGCTGGTGACGTGTGGGGGTTGGTGGTCTCGTTGATGGAGCAGGAGGAGGACCTCACATTTAGCCGCAGTCCCTTGGGACAGATTAAGCAGTTAGCTGTGTCTCTCCGTATCACTATTGTGAGCTGGCAGGATGGACCTTCACCGTTGTCCTCCTTTATCTGCACTTTCTGTTCCTCTTCTTCTCTCGCTTCCTCTGTTCTTTCAGTTGTTGACTGTTTTTTTACACATCCAGCTGATGTTCTTAGCAACATCCCAGATGGCGTGGCCCCGCCCCCTCCCCTTTTCAACCCCACTTCGAGCACAACTGCTCCGCTGTCCCTCCACCGTCCCACTGAGCTGATCCCTGGTCCTGCACAGAGCGCCGCGGAGCTCAACCACCTCTCACATTAATCTCCTAAACGATCCTGGACCTAAGAGGATCAATACTCATTTTCAGGGAGCAGCATGATCCCTTAATGTAGTAGGGGATGGCTGCTTATCCCTCACCTCGCCCCCTCCTCCTGCTCTTCTTAGCCTCAACTCCCTGTAGGAAGAGCAAGAGTCAGCCGTTCATTTCATTTGGCATCAGCCAGGACAAAACCGGCCGCAACAATCCAGGTGATCTTTGGAATTTGCTGCGGTGGTTTTTAGAATGAGATCAATATTTTGAATCATCCTAATCACACAGGGTCATCGGTGCGCAGCAGAGTGTGCAAAAGTGTGAAGGCCTGTCATTATGCCACGTTGCTCACACCAAAATTCCTAATAGCAGTGTGATCCCAGGAACCAACTGAGAGTCTTCCATTTAGCCTGGATTCTGACTGGGCCACGTCCACACGGTCATGTTTCATTTTTGTAGTCATTATTTTGCTGTAGTTGCTGATAAATAATGTCATAATTGTTACCAAAATCACAACTTCTGTGCTGTTGAGCCACACAAGGCTAATTTCATGACAGAAGCTGGGGGCCGGCTGAAGTCTAATAAATGACCGCAATTGGCCCCCGGGCAAGACTTTGGGCACCAGAGCTATACAGACACTAAGAGAGAGAGTACGCTCACGCATCTCTGACACAACTTGAGTCTTTGTGCATCAATTCTGTACTACAGAAGAACATCATCAAATTTCAGAAAATAGAATTGTTTAGAAGAGGAGGCGAGGAGAAGAAGCACGAGTGTGGCATCGTAGAAATGAAGAGTCACGTGACACATGAATGAGCAGAATTCTGATTAAAAAGTGATGATTTCATCTCCGCTGTGCCTCCTGTCTACTTGTCGAACGTCAATCGCAGATGCGTGCTGATCCACCACCTCGCTGTGTCAGGCAAACACAGAACCATGACGTTGTTATGACAGTGATAGAGGTGTTAAAACAAGCGGGATGTGTGTGTGCGTTGCCTTGTATATGAGAGTATTACTGTTGGTGTTTAATTGTGTGTTTACGATTGTGTATATGAAGCCTGTTTATGTGTAAGAATGTGCTATCCCTGTTTGTATTTCATAAAGGTTTGCTACCAATCGTCTTGTTTGTGTGCGTGCGTGAAAAGAATGTGTTGCCTATGATCATATTTTGTGTTTGCGCTTTGCGTGTGACTCAGAAGTGAAGTCATTTGAAACAGTCCACACCCACTCTCTCTGTGGCTGTGTCGCCTATTTAGCCTTTAATCAAAGAGGAAGAAATGACTTTGCTCTTTACCTGAACATTTTCGCAGACAAAGTAAGAGCTGGCTCAGCAGACAAAGCTCAAAGATCGGTACAAGCAGCTGAACGAAGAAACCAGAGAAGGTAGTTCACGTTCCTCACCAAGCAGTTTTGCTTTAACTTGCACTAAATGTGCCAGTAAAACAAGAAGTAAAGTGAACG
This sequence comes from Synchiropus splendidus, assembly GCF_027744825.2. NCBI lineage: Eukaryota > Metazoa > Chordata > Actinopteri > Syngnathiformes > Callionymidae > Synchiropus > Synchiropus splendidus. Next base: position 23,935,977 of record NC_071336.1, read on the forward strand.
ACTATGGTGCTAGCTTATGTTTGCTCGCGACTACACGATGCTATCTGAGTGAAGCTAAATGTGGTAGCAGGCTAGTGGTTGTGACTCATAGTTACTGCGTCCAAACATAAAGGAACTTGCCCTCCTATGGTGTCATGTGACAACAAGAGCCTTACATTTCAGACGCTTTGTTTATCTTGTCGACAAGCTACTTCATCTCCACATGACTGTACCATGGTGGTAGATGGTCGGGGCAAACGCCTCCTCTCTGAACGCCACCCCCATCCACCTCATCGCCCCGCAGCAACCGCTGCCCCCCTGACCCACAATGTGGCATCATGGGACCACGCTCGTCCCTCCCCTCACAAGCACTTAACTCCCCAAGTACTACGAGCTTCCGGAATACTTCTCTCTGAGCATGTGACGCGCCTTCAATTTTACACAGCGCAGAATGTGATCGTCATTGTGTGGCGGTCTGGGCCGGGATTGGACGCGGCATGCTGGCGTGTCTGCATGCTCCACATCGCCGTGGTGGGCTTGACCCGGCGGAACAGCAGGCTCTTTCTCTAGGTGCAGGATTGGATCAGTGATGACTGTCTCATGACCGCCTCCTCTGTCACAGACAAACACACACACACAATCATCTGGAGGTCACAATGGGTGGTATTCATCTAACGCAACCATCCCGAGTATTGCCGCTGTGACGGTCGCTAAATGGGATGATAATCTAATGGAATAATTATAAAGTCGAAGCTTTACTCCTGCCAGTGATGTCACAGCCGTGTTGATCTGAAGAAGAGATGAGATGAACCGGTTGGTTCTGATGCCGACACACACTTTGTGTAACAGATTAATAATGTAATAAACATTTTTTTAAATAACCGTTAACTAGGCCAAAGGCTTTCTGAGTTGCTACTGTAGCAGAAACAGTGAGGTGAGGCAGCAAACAAAGATACAGACTGGTCAAAGTCACCAACTACGAACACCACATTTAGTCACAAAGCACATTAAGCTAACTTATTGTTTATGACTCTTGAGAACCTGGCAAAATTTGTCACTGAAATAAAGAACAAAAACAATGAATGAAAAAGGTCTATTGACATTCAATGTATAAAAATAAGACTTAATAAACCTCTTTGCATCCAAAACTTCATGTAACGGGACAAGAGTTTAAAAGTAGTGCTAATGATCAGACTAAACAAAGACTCAAGGCTGTTGCTCAGGCCTGATGTAGCCACTGTAGCTAACAACATGCTGCTAACTTGTCTGACCTGAAAAGCTTCATGGATGGAATTTGATAAAGATACAACTCACTACAGACAGCGTAAGCAAAAGCTGTGGATTCTAAAAGATGTATCAGCGTTGGCTATTGTGTCAACAGACTAGTAGCCAGCACTTGTGGTTCTGTTAATAGTATTTTTTTTTTTTTGCTCATCTCTCTTCTAGACATGCCAAGAAAGCATCTTTAATGCTCACACCATCATCAATACAACTTAGTTTAACCCTTTCACACAAGTGGAAACATGAAGCACTCGGAAGAGACTCGAAGTAGAACTAGATGCGTCTTGGCATGAGTTTCATCTGGAGATGTGGTGTGTACTTCATTAATTCTTCATGCCAATTCTGCTCTAAATGGCCAATTTTGGTTCTTCCTGATTCCCAATTTAACATTATTTATGAACATCTGTGCAACGTAAATTAATCAATTTATGTTCCTTTATTTTTATGTTTAATAAGATCCATGTAATATTGCTGTTCCTTCAAGTCTGTTCATTGGTCTGTTGCGTATCAGCACCACATAAACCCACAGTATATGAGGCGTTGCTATATACTATCACTGTTCTTTATATTTAATGGGCAACTATATACAGCATCTAAAGCCTATTCACTCACATCCCGCACATATCATTGGCACAGCATTCATCCAATCAGCAGTGGTCAGTACCTGTCATATCATTATGATGAGCTCATGTCATTTATTTAGTCGCCGAATCAGCAATTGTTGCTGCTCAAATACTTGTCCTACAGTTCTGGATGGACACGGTTTAGCAACCCAGGGTAGTAAGAGTCCACAGATGAAGACTGCTTTATTATTGTTGTTGTTGTGGTTAATTTATCAATTTAAGTAAATAAACGTTACAAATGTTTTTAAAAAGTAAATTTAGATTTCTGGCAGTAGTTTATTGACTTTTGGAAAAAGACAAACTGTTAAGCGACACCAAAATTTGTCACCCTGGTTAGCAGGTATGTTGTTAGCATATGAGATTAAACCTCATTAGCATACTAGTTTTTAACATTTTTTTACAGCTAGCTACAAAGGCTGCTACTGGTGTCTTCCAGAAGAAGTCACTTTTTCTTTGTGTCTGCATTGTCATTTTGTTTTGACAGCATCTGGCTAGCAAGCCACTAGCATTCCGTGTTTCAATGGTCACATTTTGTTTCATGGTGCAACCTTTTGGATTTGTTTAGCAGCTATGCCCAATAGATGGCGCGTCCTGCCAATAAAGCCAGCGCTTTTAATGACTTTCAAAGGCAATTTTCAAAGTTTGAACCATCCATGACAACAATGCAACATTGAATCAACGTTGAAAGTTCTCATTATGATGAGCATTTCGACCAGTTCTGACCATGAACCGGTTTATGGTAGTGATGAACCATGAAAGGTTTAAAGCAAGTTGCTACAAACACTTGAAGCTAAAGCGCTAGCTGTCCATCAGCTCACTGAGAAGTGTGTAAATAGATTGATATTTTTCACTACTTTTTCATGTTTTTAAAGCACGTATATTTCTAAATATTTATTATGTTTAATGTCTCAAATTGTTCAAATTATTTTTGAAAACAAATGTTTTCAGCGATGACACCATTCTGAAGTCATAGTTGTGTCAGAGTGTGATTTTTGAGGCAGGTACGCGCGCGCACACACACACACACACACTCGCTCTGTCTCTCTCTCTCTCTCTCACACTCACACACACACACTCACTGCATCATCACTTCCAGGACTTGATCGGTCCTGGCAACGTGGGTCGGGGAGGTGCGGGGAAGGTGATGTCGTAAAGCGGACTGTCGTAAACCAGGTGCGGATAAGGGGAGGTGAAGCGGGGGGGAGGAGAAGGAGGTGAGGGTGGGGGGAGAGGGGTGAGAGGAGGTGACTCTCCGGCAGCATTTAGACACAACGACAGGATCATGGCGGATGGCCCCAGGTGTAAGCGCAGAAAGCAGGCGAACCCGCGGAGAAATAACGGTGAGTACCGAAGCCGCTTCTCTGCTCTGGGTCGCCTCTCGCTCCCCCGGCGCTGGCGGGGGAAACTTTGGCGACCCACAGGTCCGGTGCTGAGCCTGGCTGAGCGCTGGGAATGAGCTGTACCGTTATACCTGGGTCGCGTCTCTCCCTCCGCCTAGCGGTCCTCAGCACCGGGACCGTTACTCGCACCTCTTATCCGCGCCCTCTCGCTCCTTTTCTCGCTTTTTCCACCCGCACTTCTCACTTTTTCACATCTTTTTCGGACACTTCTGGTGGAATTACTATCTTTCGTTCTTCTCTCATCCACCACCAGCAGCGGACCTGTTTGCGACTGCGAGTCCGTTACTTCTTATCTCTTCTCATCTCACCGTTCTGAGTTCTAAACGCTCATTCAAGTCGGTTCCGGATCTGGAAAAACATCCTGTTTCGGGGTTCGAATGAGCTCAAGTTTCTTACAGACATGGGTTTAATACGAGAGAGGCTTGAAAACGCGCTTTTGTTTTTCTATTTAAATTTATGGACCGGGCTGTGTTTTGAACGGTTCTGGCTCGGTTTGGATAGTTTGGTGAACTTGTATCAGATCCGAGGGTTCTGACGCGCTCACAGCAGCGGACGGCGAGCGCTGGTTCCGGGGGGACGCGGGGTGTTCCGCTCCGGTACCGCGGTTCACTCCATATAAGGACCGCGGATCCTGTCCACTCGCTTTTTTTTTGGTGGTAAAAGTGACACCAAGGTGGATTTCAACACTTCTCTTGATAAAAACTCCGTTCGTGAACGTGGTGTCGGTGGAGTGTCGACCTGCCTCGCGGAGAGTTAGTCGTCTCTCCGGGCGCAAAAAAATATACATTTTTTTATCAGTTCAGATTGATCCGCGAGAGATGTTACGTCACATTTAAGTCATTATTGTGGATTTAAAGTTGAGTTTCTGTCGTGCGCTTGAAGCTGAGCTGCGAGGACGAGATAACGGTCCGAGATAACGGTCTCATCTGGGTCGTTTATAACTGCAAACAATGACAAACGTCTCATTTTGCCTTTCGATTCACTGAAGAACAGACGCTATCCCGACGAGGTCTCGATGATATAAAGAGGTTAAAGAGTCCTCCTAAGCAAGATGAGGCAGAAGTACTGTAGAACGTGATTTAAAGAATCAAACACGTGTTTGCCTTTTGGAAAATGGTTGTAAACAACATCCACACAAGTGGCAACACAGCTTCGTGTAGCTGTTCCCTGTCGCATGTAATGAGATGGTGTTATCTGTCACTATCGCAGTAGCAGAACTTCACTTTGAAATGTAGTTATTGAAATAGTTTTTTTTTATAATCTAGAATGACATAACAGCCACAGCCTGCTGATAATTATACAATGGTTTTAGATACTAGCTCACTATTTGACAAGTAATATGCAGTCATAACACAAATTTCATGTATTAATCCTATTATTCCTGTAAACAACAAATATATACATGTATAATGTATATTTCCAAGTAGTGCAAGCCATTTGTTGACGAGAAATTACATTCCAGAATTCCAATATGAGACTCTGCCAAATAAAGTTAGGCATCGTTTTTTTGTGTGAATGTAAGCGCAATACTAACATACCCTCCAAGTTTAACACCTTGGTTTCCTCTTAATCATCGCTCACTTCCTTCTGTAAACAGAGATACATCATTATTTTACTGGCTAATGTGCAGTTGAATAACAGCACAAATGAGTTGCCAAAAAGTGAGCTCATGTTTTTGTGTGGTTCATAAACAAGCTGTTTATTGACCCATTTAAAACACTAATCTTTGTTGAAAATGCGGCCGATTCGTTGTTTTCACGGTTATGGGGTGTGTGTCGTCTCTGGAGCCCACATGTTTGGACACACCTCAGATAACGGCGCATGTATTCTCCCGCTTGTGAAACAGCTCGGCGTAAAATCGTTTATCAATAATGACAGAAGGCGCTATTGATGTTTAAAGTCACTTCCCATAACAAGTCACATGTGTTCGCCTCATTTGCATTTCCTTTAAAGGGCCATCAAGGTCCGCACTTCCTATCAGCCGGGAACAAGGCTGCAGGTCTGTCATGTAAATCAGCAGCTTCCTTTTTCAATAGAATTCCTTCATGCAGTTATGCTCAAGGCTGTGCAGCTTCACAAACCTCAAAGTCCAACTATCTGCTTGAGTGGGCGGGATTTTTTTTTTTTTAATCAGCTCTTTTAATTGTTAAAGCCAGATCTGTGGTCGGGCTCGGGGAGATCAAGGTGTGTAAACATGGAGGTGTTAACAGCCGGGGGACGACAGGTGTTTGCAATTGGTGCGATCCTTCAGCCGCTTTTGTCGCTTCCCCTCTGGAGTCGCCTCCATTCCCCCAATGGCTATTTCACACCGCAATTTGGGAGAAGAATGTGGCTGTTCTCAACCATCTCTGCCAAAATACGCTGAGCTGCTGAGAGACGGCTCCTCCAGAGGGCAGTGTTTTGAATCAGAATCGGAGTTGTACGCCATGGCAGACATGTTAGCATATGAGCCTCATGCCTATTTGTCAGATGACAACAGATAGAATAAGGACACTGGTGTGTTAGCATGTTAGCTCCATTAGCTGATGAGCTATTAGAGGCTGTTGTGAATAAGATACTTCTACTTGGAATATATGAAATGTGTGAAAACGTGAGTAGCATTATCACGAAAGCTATGTTAGCAGATCTGCAAGGTAAGCCTTGTTGGAGATACATAAACAACAATGAAGCTACATTAGAAATGACACAATGACAGGTACTTTGAGCCTCAGCAGTTTGGCTGTTGTATTTTGTTGTATTTTCCTCCAACCTCAGTTTGTTTAAGATCACAGTTATTGAGTAGGGGGAGATCAGCTCTGGCCACTTTACATCTGTTTACATTTAAGCCTCGAGAGGAAATATTTCATTTATCAGTTTGGTTGAAAAGTGCCACATGAGAAAAAAAAATCCCCCGCACCTCTCCTCTCTCACCCTCCTGAGCTTGTCTTTAATTCGGGGGGTTACGACACAGTAGCCAGGGGTGCTCTTGATTGCCCCCTGACCTAGGCACCCATGCGTGCTTAGAGTATGACTTCACTTTCCTCCCCCTGTGCCATTGTGAGGCTTCCAGCATGTCCAATTGTGTTTGTGTTGAAGTCTGTTCAATGAAAGGAGAGAGAGGGAAGGATAGGGGGGAGTGTTGGAGACCCAAGCCTTTTCTCCACTCCCTCCTTCCCTCCGTCCATTCTTTGCTGACCCCTTAAACTGAGTGTTCCCCGTGGAGTCGAAAGTGGGGGTGGACAGAGTTGGTGAGGTGACCAACGATTTTTACAACAGGTGACAGCTGAAGGAGCGGGGCTGGCGCATGAACGGGTTCTGTCTCTGGCTTGGACCCTGACCGACCTGAGACGTGTAATTTCAAGATGTATTTCGGCTGAAACTTCCAACCACACATGAATATATTTTCTTCTGTTATTGCCTGGGCTTTTCCGTGCTTGGGAAAGACGTTGTCCTTGTTTGACCATTCTGCCAAATTGTAGTGATGACCACCGTCCCAACTCAGCTTAATGATTAGCCGCTCCCATGGAGGCTTACCACATTAGCCTATAAAAGGTGCTCTTCCTCCGCAAAGGAGGAGTTTTGAACCCAGAGTCAGTTTCAGTAACCCCCTTAACTGCGCTTGGATGTGCTTTATTGGGGTTTGTGTGCTTGAATGCGTAAATGAACCATTGTGTGGCCGGGCTTTAGTGCGAAAGCCCGAGGAGAAAGAGCCTAGTTACCTTTGCAGTTTGCCTGCTCTACCTCATACACTTTCAGTGGCAGAAGAAAAGGGCCATTCAGCAGACCCGGCATGGGGAGGGAGAGCCCTTTTCACACTCTGCTTGTGGGAAACTTCTCCACCATACTGTGCATGACATTTGCATATGACCCATTCTTTTACCCAAAGGTCCTTGCGAGGGAGGAATCCGTGGAAGGTTCACAGAATTCATCAAATCCATCTTGCATACGGCCTCGGGCCTTCAGGACTCTGTTAGACATTTGTTTCTTGGAACGTCAACAGTTGCATCAGGCCGGTTTCTTTCTGCATGTGTTTGGTTGGCACATGAGACCAACCTTTCTGCTCCCAGGGGGAGTCCATCTTTAGAGATACTAAGAAATACAAGAGAATCTCACCTGCGAAGGTTAATTTGGCAACAAAGTGGGATCTCAAGATAAGGGGAAATCTATGTCAGAGTGATGGTCCATCCAGTTATGAAACTGTGGCTTCACTTTACGATCCGATGTCTTGGAAATAGGTGTGTAGGCTTGAGGCTGATCAGGCGGACAATGACGTCTTTGAATGGACAGTTTTGTCCTGGAGATGCTCAGTTGGTGGGGGCGCAGGGGGGGATCTGCAGCGTCCTCATATTGGACAGCCGTTGGTCCAACCTGTCTTTAGACTAATCCAGATAATGTGCGCTATGAATTTCCTGCACCACCGTGAGAATGCTGGCTTGACCTCTAACACTGATACTGATTCAGAAAGTACAGTCGGCAGGCATCTGGGAGGAGAGCTCACTTAAGTGTATCATGCAAGTTAACTGAGCAGAAAAGCCTCCTCCTTCCTCTGCTGTGCTCCAGACTCCAAAACATTGAGTCAGAAACACAGGTGTGTTTCGTACCTCTTGAACTTCCCAACCTCTCTATTCCCTTATTGTCTCCTCCGCGCAGGTGTTGGGGAGGTAATACTCGTCTAAATTGCCATCCTTCAAGAGCAAAACATTGTCCAGCGCCGCCTGTTGATGTCTGAGTTTGAAGCGTGCATTTGGTCGCGTCAGTCCAATCTTGCCCTCCTCCACCCCGTGTCCTCCATCCAGGCGTCCCCTCCCCTCTCGTGGTCGGGCAGTTAATGAAAAATACTAGGCTGACACAATAGGCGGAGGGCGGGCCGGCTCCAGGGGCTCATGCCAGCTTGTGTTTGCTGTCTCTTCACCTGAGCGCCAACTTCGTGTCGAGTTTTATCATAAACATTGCTGGAGATGCTCTTTTCTAAACATCTTTGACCCCATTTTAACCCCACGGCATCTATGTCCACTTGGATGAGAGGTGATGACATCAGACAATTCCTTGCCATGTATTGTGATTTGAACACAGACGTGATGTTGGAGCCGTGCCAGACGCTTATGATGACCGTATTGATTTTCCTCTCCGTAGCACACTGAACTGATAATGGCCCTCCTGAGGGGGGCACACATTCATATTCACACGCTGATTCCAGTCGCTTGGCTGTGATATCCCGAGGGCCACGGTGACTCACAAATTGAGTGCCCCCTTCATTCCCCAAGCCTTGCATTTTTTGACTAGCTAGGCTAAGCTAGGCCTGTGACAGCTCAGGCAAAGAAATCCTTAGTCACCCTGTTTGTTAGTTAGAGAGTGGGCCGGCTGCTATGCTGGATGTCAACATGAATAAACATCCACACAGGATTAATGAGAGAAGAATGGCCGGCCTGAAAACCGAGGGAGGGTAGAATAGAAGGAGGCATGGAGCATCCGCATCGCCCCATTTAACCCCCAAGCATTTTGTTGAGCTCCCCATGCCCCCCTAGTGTGACCTAAACTAAGGAGGCAGCCAAGCCGAGACATGCTCAGTGACTACTGTACAAAAGAGGCTTCAGTTTGTATTTGTGGATGAGAAAGACAAAGCAGCTTACTACTAGATTTAGTGTATTATCGTTGTTGACAGCGTGATATTGTTGTCTGCCTTTCCCCATGCCCACATGTAGGAACGCAGCGGCACAAACTCCATCTACTTTTGTGTGTCCTGGTCTCACGTTTTTAACCTACAGTCGACTAATGTCATGTTTTTCACACAACCAACACCTGTGATGGACTTTCAGCAGCAAAGTCCAGAGTCCATCCTTTCCAAAGTCTGACTCAACTCTGAATTTAGTCAGTGACCTTTGTGCTGCCCACCTGTCCCGGCTGCGCTGGCCAACGCTCATGTGTTTACAGTCAAAACACGCCGGGGCCTCTTTCAGCTCCGTCCATAAATACCAGCTAGGTGGACCAGGTACCGAAGAAGGGAATGGATCTCCCTTGTCAAGGCTATGATGGCGCCAGTGTTCGGGCCTCCATCTTGATCTTGATCTGTGCATTCTCGTCAGTTTGTTTTGTCGCACCGTTGCAACACGACCAACATGCCAGACTCTTCCAGTCGCCATCCCTCCCGTTCCCCTCTATTTCTTTATCTCATAAATTGTCCCACTCTTTTACGTCTTCCGGGGGCCTGTGCATTCTCTCCTATTCACTCTGTGTCTTGTTCTCGTCGGACTCTGGCAGCTGCTTTGGCTCCGATCCTCTGACACCAGCAGGTGCTGTAGGCATGCAGCTACTCAGCTATACAGCTCTCATAAATAACACCTGACAAAAGTATGAGAGCGCTACAGCGACGGCCGGAGAGAGATTAAAAGTTTCCTCTGGCAGGAGAACAGGGTGTGGCTCACCGTCAAATGCCGGCCCTCTCCAGGCGGACATGTTCGGAATAAAGAGTGGAGCACCAGAGGGGAAGCTTGTTTTTTCCTTTTTGAGTTACCCGCTCCTTCAAAGTTTCACTTAAAGGAGCCATTTTATGCAAATAACCTGTTAAATGGATCTTTTCAAACACAAGGCCAGTGCTTAGTGACTGGTTAAAGAGGCTCTTGAAGTTTTCAGGAAAGCAGCGCTATCCTTCTGGCAATTAGTTTGAAGAAGCTCCGAAAAAAAAGTTAATTGTGCACTAAAAGCAAACGAAGAGGTCAGGAATGGAATTATATGCAGCCTTTATTATCATCATCGCTAATGAACCGGCACTCGGCGCAAATGAACCCATAAATCAGCGTCAATCAAGGACCCTTAATGAATATGGCTGCAAACCAACTCCTTGCTGCCTCTTTGTCATTCGGCCCACCCCAAACCCGCCACATCCTGACTCATCAGAAGCGATCGATCAGTCGGAGGATAGTTTGTCATCCCTCTTGCCTTGGCGTGAACAAAACCCGGAAGTATGGAGGAGATTACGGCCCAGGATGCAACCTGAAAGCCCTTTATCTCTGTGAAAACAAGGAGCTTCCTGCGACCGTGCTCCGATCCAGGCCACATCCCCCTCCTCACCCCAGTGGCCCCCCAGCACCTGTGGCAGCCTATTTAAGGATCCTCCTCAGGGGAGCCCACAAAGCTGGGCCCACAACTAGAGAAGCAACAGAAAGGCTTTGGCTGTTTAAGCGAAAGGTTTTTCCCTGAAGGGTGTAGAGCATGTGGATGCGTTATAAATAGAGAGGATGAGGTCTACAACTTTCATTTAGACATTTTTTCTTTTCTACTTATGCAGCCGAGACATGGGAAACAATAAGACAGCCAAAATAAGAGGTTTGTTTTTAGCAGACTATCCATTGTACTGCCAAAAGAGCCGTCCAACAAAGGTTACAGGAGGGCCATTTCATTTTGGTCCTTTTCTTATTGTAAAACGGACTTTTCCGACCTCAGCAGAAACTAGAGCTATTTTAAAACAGGGGAAACCAGGAGAAAAAGCCCCAGATGTAACATTGTCGCCTTGGCCAGTGTCTTGAGTCAGAAAACATGTTTGTCATGTTAACCCATGAGTCACAAGTCCACTTCCTGACTCACTAACTTTAAATGCTTTGGTGTTCTAGCGTAGCACGAAAGCTTAACATTGTGTTTGGTTCACATGGTTTAATGATGCGCCCGTACAGTGGGCTTCCTGAATTGATCGACTACACACGTGTGACTATAATGGTTTGACAGGAAGTGATTCCGTGTTTAACTTAAATCATCTTACGGTGCATTATAGACGTGAGTCGCTTAACCTGTTGGCCAGGTTTAACATCCAGATACCCTGTAGCGTTAAGTTTTGTACACTATAATTTACTCCTCTGTTGCTATTAAAACACACTTCTCAAGAGGAACTCCAATGAAGATCATGAATTGTAACGTGCAGAAACAGGAAGTGCTGTGTGACTTCATGAAGCAACTCGGATGCGACTGTCTTTATCTGTCTCTTAACCAGTTTGTGTCTTTAAAGTGACACTCACATTGAAAACAGTATGTTTCTGTGTTGAGTTCCTGCCACAGCTGGCAGGGATGGTTGGTCTTGACCGTGGCCTGTGCAGAATTTCAATGACCCCCGTCCTCCCCCTGCCTTATTATGCCATCGCTGCTAACTGGCTCCTATTCACTGCAGTGTCCTGACTTCCCAATGGGACCATGACAAACAAGGACTATTCAGCTGCTAAAAACGTCCGCCCCCTGCCAGCCCGGGCCTCCTTGTTTTGGTGCCAGGCTGCAGCGCGTCTCACTTGCCACCGCGCCAGCAGCAGCGGGCATCGTGCCATCGATTCTTCTGCCCTCATACTGCGATCCATCCTGAACTGTTGTGGAGCTAGCTTGTGCTCTTGCACTGTAGGTGTGGTGATAGTTGCAAGCGGAGCTGACTTCCTGTTGTTACAGTCCATCAGGGAGATCAGGGTGGGGGGATGCTCCCATGAGATTAACCCGTGAGAGTCACATGGTGCAGCAGAAATGCGTTTCAGGGCTTTTTCTGTCTTTGGCGTTGTTTGGGACTCAGCGTGGTCCGTGATTGCATTCCTGAGCACCACCTGAATTCTGAACCGAGAGCGACCCGTCTCCGTGGGCCGCCTTGACTCTCGCACCTAATCATCGGCCATCGGAGTAGAACCCGACATCTCCCCGGGTGGCTGGCCGACTCTATCTCTCCTGACCAGATGTGAGAGAGCTGCTTGTTTGTTTGCACTCTGGAAGTTGTTTTTGGCCAATGCCCTCAGATGCCACATACCAACAGATAGAGTTTCACACCTCCTGTATTCTGGGACTTCTAAAGATCAGTCAAAATCCCTGGCTAGATTCAAATATCTGAGACAAAACTGTTGCTTATATAGCTCCGTTGAGAACATGTGAGACGTTAGCTAGTCTCTAGCCACCATCATTTCTGACTAATACCTTCACCTGCAATGTTCTTCATCCATATTTTTATTTTGGTTTGTAAAATACTGTCTATACATTTTTAATATTATTTGTTATTATATTTACATTTACATATATTTAATATTTTACAAACCAAAACAAAAATGTCCACTAAATAAAGGGTGGTTAAATAACAAAAGATAAAATACAAATATTTAATGAACTACCAAACATATATGGATAATGTACATTGATACAGATTGAAAAAAAACAAAAAGGGAACAGTCATTATTTCCCCTGGCTCTGGTGTGAGTGATGATAAACGTGTTATTAAAACCGGGTGACATCATGACTGTAGCGCTGAGAGACATGGTAAGGAAGGACGCGCTCTCCTCTACAGTTACAACCTTCCTCCCGTGGCACCTCCATCACGACCTGACTGGCCAGCTAATTTGAAACGTCGAACAACTGTCTGATGAATCTATCCACTCAAAGATGGCCGTCGGCCCGGGCGTGGCAGTGACACAGCGTCTAGACTGGGGTGAGAGGTGAGCCTGCACCTCCATTGGGATCCAGGGGAATGTGGCGTTGCAGCCACCTCAGTCCCATCTCTGCGTTTGAGACTTGTGAACTCGAGCACGCTTCTTTTGAGCTTTGCCTCTCCAGCTAAGTGCCTACTACAGGAGATGTCAAGCTGTTTGTCCCTGGCGATGAGTCTTTTGAACCGGCTCTTTACCATGTCCTTGGGGAGTTTATCCCTCTGATAGGACGGACATGTTTTTATTAAGACCCTGTTTCAAATGGACAAGATCATGTGATGGACAAGCAGATTAAAAGACCAATAAAACATACATCACAACATATACTGCCGCCACCCCAGGGACTTGGGGCTATTAATATACAAATATGGAGGATTATTGTCTGCTTGTCTCGCTGACCGTGACGGTGGGATTAGGGTCCTGGGCCAGACAGATTGGATTTAATGCGTGTGTGTGTGTGTGTGTGTGTTGGACTAAATGATTGCAGAACCACCAAGTCTTTATGTATGTGCGCACTGATCTCTGCTTGTAATGACTTAGCATCCTGTTGTGCTGCTGGATCAGTGTCATGTATTAGTGCAGCGCGATGTTTGATCCGCTTTTACTTTCAGCTCTTATTGCTGTTTGTCCAGCAGCCCAGTGTGAAACATCCCGTCTCATTCATCAACACGATGAGTCACTCCACTTTGCATCGGTTTAAAAAAAATCTGCGATTGTTTGTCAATACAATTGAGCTGCAACACATTTTTTTTATCTGAATCATCCCATGTCATGTGACCAAGTTGAAGACCAGGACAACAAGTGACATGTTTTGTTTGCAAATACATCTGTAAATACACATTTAACCATTGATTAATAGTAAGTAGCTGAAGGAAACAATAATAATAAGTTTATTATTTATTTATTTTTATTATTATTTAAAATAATTGTGGACATTTTGTAAATCAATAAATGTGTTTTGGACAAACGTCCGAGGAGAATTATTTGAATAAAGTAAGAAGTGAGTTAGTGAAAGTTAAATAAAATGAATTTAAAAGCATAAATATAATGAGAAAATACATTATTCTATTGAAGACCAGGTCATTGCGTACGGATCAATATAACAAAAAAAGGTTGTGTGTTAATATTATGGCAATTCTTCCCTGAATGTTTGACTTGTGTGATTCTATATAGACGTTTCCTTTTATATTTACGCGTCTATTTCTCCATTAAGACTCTCCCGTGATTCCACCAACTGACGTGTTGTGGTTGTTGAATCGAGGAGAGACAGAAGGTTAATGCTTTATTTAAACGTGGAAAGGAAAACTCCGATCACTGTTGCCATACTCTGTGCTGCCAGGAGCAATTTGGGTTTCAGATTTTAGCTCGAGGACATATTGACAGGTTGTTGGGCGTCCGCTCAGAACTCCTCAGGTTTGAGGCCACTGACCTAAAAAGAATCAGCGTGGGCAATAAATGTTGAGAGATTGCCACCTATTGGTACGTGTTGATTAATCCCTGCTTGCATTCTCAACTAGAGATATTTGAAATTGAATAGAACAATTGGTTGCTGGTACTACCATCGTCGTACCATCTCCGTGGCTTTGAATGCAGAAGAATTCCCCAGAGACTTCAGTGACATGATGGTAGCAAACTCTGATGTCAGTCGCTTCTTTCTAAGGGTTGTATCGACAGACGGTGACAGTGGCGTCACTGAATTTAAAGGTCCTGACACTGCATGAAAAGACCTGTGCCACGCTTTCTTCTTCTTCTCAGAAATCACTTCCTTATTTCTTCTGAGAAGTGGAACTATTTCTTCAATTAATGGTTGGTTTCAAAACAAAAAGTCCCACCAAAATACAAGTGCCCATTCACCAATATGTCTTCAGAAAAATGGATAAAGAGACGCTTTCTTGGAAGCATTTGCTTGCATGCGTCCCTATGACTCCGTTCCACACTGAGAACGTCCAGGTCACGTGGGCTGGGAAGTCACAAGCTGTACACTGCGGTGAGGATCTTGGTCCTCAGGGAACGTCTGGGAGCTTACTTTTACTTTAGAGTTCCTTGGCGTCAGTTTTACTCCTGGCTTCACATCCGTGGTGTACTAACCCCACAGACTGCATGTGACACTTTCACCAGGGTTCATTGAAGACTCCTTTAACCAAGTTGCTAGTTACAGTTCTCAAAATACAGTTTTGAGTCTGGGAAAGATGCCATTTAGAATCTGGTTGTCCTTGGATGGGAGTGCACCTTGTTTATCATACTTTCAAGGGTCACAGGGACTTTGCTGAGAAAAGAGACTGTCAAAGGGAATCCCTTTCTGGCACAGTCCACTTGAAAGGTATACAAGAATAAAAACACCCTCGCTTTCATTGGTCAAACTTGTGGAAAGGGTATTGAGTAAGCCTTGTATGGGTAGTGTCGTATTATGGAGTGATGTCTGATGAAGTCCTTGCTGTGTGAGAGGTTGGCACGGTAGTGATCCTCAACTGAGGCCGAGGGAATCCCAGACTCTTTCAAGGGGTCGGACCAACGATGAAAGTCTAATGGAGTTGTGGTGGTCACATGGAGATGTCCTATAGATACTAGCAAGTGTGTGTCCTTTACCTGTATTAACATGCGGTCCACACACGAGCCAGAACGCACACTCCCGGCTGTTTATCCCCAAGGGCGCCGAGCTAAAGGAGAGAAAGCCCCTTAATCATGTCCCTGTCCCACGTCTCTGTTATCAGCCACGATTAATGAGCTCTCTATTAATGAAAAAAAAAAAAAACAGGAGGTGCCAACCCTTCACTGTTTGTGGGGGGGGATGGTGTGTGATGCTACACGCTCCTCAGGTGCAGTGACATCATCGGTAGATAGGATAGCTGTCACAGCTCACTTCTGTCAGGGACCCAAGGAAGCGTGTCTGGATTACTTAATCCTCTAATCTCTTATACTTCTATACGCTCGCTTTTGTCGGAGGCAACAGTGAAGCTATGACAGAGATGGGCACTGGATGAGACGCGGACGAGGAGACGAAGAGGGCGGCAGGTGCAATGGACACCCGGCTCAATCAGCGGCGCTCGGCTAAGACGCCGTCAGGAAATCAAGGTTGTCTTGGCAACCTGGCAGTATTGATTAAGAGCGGCCATCACATCCGAGTCCCAGTGGAAATGGTGCTGTGTTTGGTTTCAGGAGGAAACTGGAGGCAGGTGATGTCAGGGCAGGTAATAAATGAAGTTTAACGACAGGTCAAACGCTCAGGAGTCGATTGTCTCTCTCTTCCAAGTCTCCCTGCACCTGAACCTTCGGCAGATCGTGTGTCTCAGTTGCCTCCGCTGTGCTATAATTGCGTATTTCCTTTCCTGTCACGTGATCACCTGTCGGGTCATCAATTCGGAAGATACAAAAGTGCATGGCTAGTTTCCTTCTCGGCAGGACGAGCAGGTTGTTGGCAAACATCTCCCCTCCGTCTCTCCTTTAGCTAGAAACGCACAGCCATGTTGCATAAGCAGCGTGCAGGAGTGATCGATCCCCACTATTGAGCTGTCAGGAGGAGTATTTTCGGCTGATACGGCTCTCTTTCTTTCATTTAAACGCTTCCTCTCCCTCTTTCCTGAGAGAACTCAGTCGCAGGTGAACCGCCGTGTTCCAAATGTTCGTCTGTTTTAGCATTCCACCTATGAGCCACGGTCACGTGAGCGCCACAAAACTGTTGTTGTCTCCCACTGTGACGAGCGGAACATAAAGCGGCTCTGTCTGACCGTCATGTGGGTTTGCCTCGCTAACCCTTGACTCTCCACCAACGTGGAAGGCTTGTGAACTGCGAGGCGATGATGATCCAAAAGTCTGGTTATTACGGGGTTAAAAAACAGCTGGCTGGCCGAACGACATCTTCTGGTGAAGCGAAGCTGTTTGTGGTGTGTAAGCAGCATCCCAGGTCCCCTCTCATCTCGTCTATTCCTAGCTGGACTAATGTGGCGGCGGAGCGTGCTGAGTGAGTCAGCGGTCATTAGGGTGTGCAGACAGCACTCTGCCCGAGGCCACAGGAGCCAGTCTGTCTAATGATGAGGCCAGTCAAGTGCCTCAATGAGCAGGACGTCCTGTGGTTCCATGCACTTCTCCGCCTCTGCCCGCCGTCACTTAACTCAGCTCGCTTCTGCTGCTTTCTGGTTTTGGGCGTGTGTGTAGCCGTTTTATTTGGACTCCACATGTCACTGAGTCAGGGGAGTGTGTTCATCGGTGTGCGCTGCCGCGGCCACGGTGTAAGTGACTGGAGCGCCGGGGGAAGAGAGTCAAGCTCCCCTGGGAGAGGCCGACTGAACTGGAATGTAAACATGGCAGCTAAATAAACTGCCGCGGAGAGAAAGACAGAGGGGGATGAGAGGTCTCAGGATCCACCAGAGGGAGAGAAGAGCGCTTTGTATCGAATGGCAAACCTTTGCAACAAGCTGTGTGGACTATAAGTGACAGCGCAGCCATAAAACCAGGCTCCTCTGACCGTTATCTCATCGGTGAAGGCGGGTGTGATTTCCAGCATGTAGCCAGGCTCACAAGGACAGCTCAGCATTCCTCTCCCTCCTCTGACTTTAGCACCTTATCTCAACCTCTCACTCTAAAATAAGATGTCCCGTGGCACCAGCAGTCATCCACAGCTCCCCAAATACCTCTGATATTGTCGCCCTTGATCATTCAGACTGACTAGAGAAGGAGCGTGGAATTCTTGGTACCTTTATTTAAAGTTATTTGCTTGATATCGCTTCAGCCTTGAAGCCTCAGTATGACTAGCACCTCTTGCTTCCTTTCTCTCTCTCTCTCTCCCTCTCTATACCCCATGTGTGGCTTTGCATTTCACCTCCAACTACCGTGCATTGATGTGGTGGCACAGGTGCTGCCAGCTGCTCTTTCTTGTGGCTTCAACTGAAGACAGGTGACAGCCGTTACCACTTTGTGAGGCAACTTCAGGCCCCGAAATAGAGGAACTTGTAGGCATCTAAAAGGGTACAGTGCTTGTCACTAGGGGGTTCCCTTGAGGGAAAGTACCCTTAACATCACTTTTTGTTTGGCAAAGTGCTGTCATCTTGGTCTGTGATTGGTCTCACGCAGGAAATATGTGCCAAATTTGGCCTACATTTCGACAGCCAACTGTTTTTGCTTGATGATGTTGGCCTTGTTGAGAAGTCAACGTTGGAGAATGACAAGTCGCCGGTTGTTTTATTCATAACTAGAAAGGCACTCAGAGAGCGTAAAAACCAATAAAGAATTCCTGGATCCAGACCTCGATCCGGATCCAAAAATTGAGTCATTTGTTCCTTGTCCCACTTTGCATAATTCCTGAAAATTTCATGCAAATCCGTCCGTAACTTATTTTGAACACAGACGTTGAAACCAATACTGTCAAAAACAGAACCTCCTCGATGGAGGTAATGACCTGTCTAACCTTCCAGCGCTTGGGTAAACCAGCATTCGGGAGCTCCTTTACAGTGTAGCGTCCTGTCACAAGCCCATACAGTGCCAGTGTCAAAGTCTTTGGAGCAATGGGCCAACTGGAAATGTAATCTCACAGATGCCCCTGGCTCTTTCTAGTGATGGGACCATTCCATATTCACTTCCCCACCTTAACATGACAAAGACAAAGCTTTAAACGCCTCTTCCTGTTTGCATTCACACTTCTTTTTAATCACTTAAAATGTTCTGTCATTATAGCTACTACATCAGACTGAATAAGTTCAAAACCTGAATGTAAAAATGATGGGCTTCTCCTGGACGGGCCACACCTGTTCGTCTCATCTTTTGTCCTGGATCTCGCTGGCGCCGGGCCAGAGGTGCTAAAGGGCGCCTTAACCTGGTGTCTGAGCGCCGACTCATCCTTTATTCATTCCCATTAACGGAGCTTGAGAGTTTGTGGAGACGGACGCTTCCACCTCCATTAGTAAGACAAACGGCGGTTGTGTGAGCGTCTTCAGTGTGCATCACTAATGACGGGCGGCGATGAAATATGAAGCCCCGACCTCGCCTCGTAGCGTGGCGGCGTGTGACAAGTGACTGCGGAGGCTCAGATGTATGAACAGCGGAATGTAGTGTGAAGTGACAGTTGATGGTATCTGGAAGTGACAGCGGTGCAGTGAACAAGGGAAATCTGGTTGGATGGTGTCATAGGAGTATAGCTAACTAAACTACAAGCTAACAAAATCATCATTTTCTTCAGATAATTCTATCTACGAGGCTACAAAGGGTTTGTCCAAGCTATTTGGAGGCTGAGGTGGGAGAGACACTGGACATCAATTTTGTGCGAGTGGCAGCCGTAGACGTTGGCTACAGCACGGCGGCTAACAACGGGGTGCAGATCTAGTTTCACTTTTGATCATTCTTACATCAGTGGAAACAAATTTGATTATTGCTGTCATTGGCAGAGCTTTCAATATTAAGTGTTCATCGCAGTACTTTTGTTTTTACTCATCACCGCCTGATGAGTTTGGCTCGAGGCGTCTGATTTCAAGCCAAAAATCCCCCTTGTATTCGTGAAGGTAGCCGACCTTTGTGGTCTCGAACGCCCTGAGAGGCCTCAGCTTGTGGGTTACTTGATTACCTTAACACTAACGTCTCATCTCTAGAGTTGCTCCTGAAATTATGTTGCTCCATAAACCTGACACAGGAGCAAATATCAGCATCTCCCACCTTTAGCTGGCTGTGAGCCACGTGCATGAATAAAGCGGGGAGATAAAGAGGGCAGGACGGCGGTCGGCGGGACGAGAGTGCTGAGATAAAGGTTACGAATGGTGATGAAAATAGTTAGAAGTGCCTCGCCAGCGACTCTGGCAGGCAGACGGGCAAGACGGAGCGTTTCTGCGCGGTTGGTGGAATTTTGAGCGGGGAGGTGTGTCGTTGGTTGTGGGGGAAGAAGAGGAGGGCGAGGGAGGAAAATGGAATATCAGCATATTACACTGACTGTCATCCACACCACTCTTAACCCTCGATGGGCTGCTGCTGCAGACGCTTGGTTGAACACTATTTTTTCCTTTATGTGGTTGTGGGTGAAAGGTGAGCAGCTCACTAGTAGATGTTTTCACATGAAGGTCACTTCCTTGTACTGTCATTTAATGGAATTTAAAAGATTTAGTGATCTAAAGATAGATAGGTAGACAGACAGACAGACAGATAGATGCTAACGCTTGAGGATGTTAATGGAATAGATAATACACAATAGGCGTATGGAAGAAGCTGCTTCTGCAACATAATAATCATGGCGACTATTGACAGATC
Source organism: Synchiropus splendidus (assembly GCF_027744825.2). Classification (NCBI taxonomy): domain Eukaryota; kingdom Metazoa; phylum Chordata; class Actinopteri; order Syngnathiformes; family Callionymidae; genus Synchiropus; species Synchiropus splendidus. Next base: position 23,955,897 of record NC_071336.1, read on the forward strand.
AAAACTGATGTTTTCCAGAAGTTCTGATGTGATGTGGAAAAAAAAAAAGTATAAATAGATATACTTTGCAAAATCAATAAAATGTAAAAGAGTTTTCCAATATTTTAAATAATAAAAACACTATAATAAACCAAACTAATTTATAAATAAAAATGAATTAATCATTTCTACACAAATATTCATACTTGCTTGTGAGTTTTAACTGGTGGAATATATTGACGTACAGATGAATGTGATCAGACAGCAGGCAAGCGACCAGGTCCATTTGATTTTAGGGGACGGGGGTGGTGGGGGCAGTGCGATGAGGAGGTTGGGATTTTCCTGTAATCCTCGCCCCACTGTTGGCAGAGCGGGGGCCCGCAGGCGGCTCAACTGGCCCGATGCGGCCAGGTCTGGGTGTGCAGTGTCTGGATCGCAGCCACCGGAGCAGGTTCTGCTCTCTGTAATTACACGATCAGGTATCTGGGCAGCGGGCGACATCATCATAACGGTGAGGAGGCCAGCAGATGACCGTGGGCTTTGTTGGCACACACACAAACACAAACACGGCGGGGATTAGTGCGTCCATCTTTTTTTTTTTCAGACAAGAAGCGCCGTCACTCTGTTGCATGGAGACCTCTCTGATTAATGAAATGCTAGCGACATCCCGACCTCATGACAATCCATCGTGCGGCAGCAGGTGCTTGTCCCGCGCAGCGGGGGCCCATTTGATGATAATCTGTAATCTGTCTGGCTTAGAGTCGCAGGCTCAATGTGTCGCTTTTAACAGGATGACAACAGTAGAATGTCAACATTGTTTAAAAGGAGCGAGGACACATGAGCCGTCACTGCTTTGATGTGTCATGTGTTGAACCTCTGCTATGATAGCACCCACTCTATTGATCACTATTCAGTTCCGTTTCAACTCAGTTGCTGAGCGATAGTTTCAGTTGCAATCACTTACTCTTATTGGACAGGCACTTTAACTCTTGAATTATGAATCTGTTTTTCACCCATCCGTCTCCTATATCATCTCAAATCTGAGCATGAGACAGGCCATGCACGTGTTTTACTCTCATGGAGTAGGAACGCAACGACTCCCACTCACCTGAGTGAGTCCCTGTGAGGCAACAGAACCCAGCCCCTCGCAGATCTAGTCGGACATGAGTCACTCGCACTGTCGACTGGGTTCAACATACCCGTTGCCCCCTGTTTGTTTTCACAGTAACATAATGGACTTGACATACACCAACATCTTGACTATTTCCTCGCCACTCATCGCGCGCCAACTGTAGATGTTTCTCTTCCTCCTGGTTTCGCAACCAGGCAGGTGCACTACAGTCTAAGTCAACATTCTATCGCACCACTTTCTGTCGGAGGTCAGAGATTATCCTCAGATCGCCAGCCAGCGCCTGATTGGATATGCTTCCTCCTGATGGCTGAAGATTGTGTCCACGTGTGAAGCGAAAACTATCAGAGTTTTGCATGCGTCTAAAGCTGTGATGGAGCGGAGACACACACGGCGCCAAATACTTTATTGGCCAGTAATGGGAGGCCGACACACCCGCCGCTGCTTCATTTATTTAAATTTGATGATTGAGTGGAGAGGTTTGCTGCGACTGGTTCACTGCTAAACATCTCCACATGCGACTGTGCGTGTTTCTGGGTGTGCAGGTTGGGTCTGCTTGTGATTGACGATTCTTATTATGGAAGATTTTGCGAGTGGTTTCTGTACTTTTGGGTGTTTTTTGCAGTTGGGTTTGTGGGTCCCACCCTCGCTGACGCTCTCGGATGAACAAACCAGAGCTGCCTCATGATCATGGAAGAGTGTTGAGGGAGTGAAACTATGAGGTTTCCATGAGAAACAAACCCTGAAGTTGTTTTGTTTTTACGTGACTTTGTAGCTTACAAAATGACATGCTCAGGGTGTTCCCTGCCTCTAGCCCTGTGTAGCTGGGTCAGACTCTAATGGATGAATGGGATGATGAAGTAGAAACAACTTAACTTTTTCATGACACATGACATATGTCAGGAAGTAGGTTTGTGACATTTGCATCACTAGAACAGCAATTAAACTTTTGATTTCTGTTTTTATAACAGTGCAATCCATCAAAAGTAGCATTTTTTTGCTTTCATTTCAATGTCTTTAAAAAAACATTATGTGTTTCTCTTGTCCTGTCTTAATGCTTTGTTAATCAGGATATTAAAGTCGTAACATTTCAGCCAAAAGTTAATATAGATATTTAAAAATTATTTGCTGATTTAACAGGTTGTAAATTTATAATCAAGAAAGTAAATAAAAAAAAACTTGAATGCGGTATGTGAAAATTCCATGAGGTAATGTCTCATCCAAATCATCCTATTTTTCTGTTTCAGTTTATTATAAAAATATTATCAGCTTTCCTGGGAAGTTTGAGAGAAATTAAGAAATTAAACTAGAAAAATAAAAAATAATAATCTTCTTTTCTATGACTATACAATTTTAGATTTTGAGAAAAATAAGAAGAAACAGGATGGAAATCATAATGACATTAATAATAATAATAAAAACTATAAATCGCCTGAAAATATACACTTATTGTGCTTCTATACATTTCATATGTAAAATAAAACTATGATGAGAAAGTCTCCTGTTGTTTGAGAGAATCTCAAAAAAACAGCAGTTTCACCATCGCAAGCCTTCAATGATGGATTATTAGATAATAAAGTGGCTGTTATATGCCATGTGACTTCAGGTCGACCTATCACTCCTCTGAGCCTCCACCACACCCGGCGCTGTTAGATACCATGCAAGCGCCATATTGAGAGTCCGTTACGAAAACATGGACTGCTGATGTGCGGCACTTATCAACAGAAAATGTTGAGATTGTGTGTCTGCGCCGCTGAAACGTCTCACGTTTCTAGGAAGCAGCTGGTGCATCAGATAAGGTCGGCGAGTCAATGTCACTTAATACAAGACTCACAAGTGAGGGTGGCGGGGATGTTGACGTGGATTGTGTTTCTGAGGATGGAAACAAATCGTGATGTATTGTGCTCTTCAGAAGCTTCTGAACCTTCGGCAGGTAACAAAGGCAGTCGGCTAATGAGCTAACCGCATTACCATCTAAGCCCAACCTAGACAGCCACCTTTGAGGCTTTAACACTCAGGAATTAGGATTATGGTGAAGCAGAAGAAAACAAATGGCTGCTTATTTCCCAGCTTGTGGACTGCTGAACAACGTGATGCTAAACATGACTCGGCATACATCAAAGTTGAATGCGCTCTGGAATTATGAACACATTATTCACACCAGTCTGGTTCATAGATTAGCACTTCTGCTACATTAGCATGTCAAGCCCCCATTGTATGTCATTTAATGTTGTTTCTGTGTGCATGTCTGTTATGCTAGCCGCTATTCAAGCCTGTTTTTATGATAATATGTTCATCCATTTACATTTACAAAATGTCTGTTGCAACTCACTACATGAGTCTACATTGCTAGTCCGTAACGGAGCCCTTTAGCTATGTTAGCACTTTTGTCAAGTTTTTTGTCAGCTTTATTGACCAACCAAGCGAGTCAACGACCGGCTATCTTAGCTATCTTCGCTTCATGCTAGTGCCACGCTAGTGTGCTAGAGAGGGATTACCAGCAACTTCGTCTTTGCTTGTGAGTTAGCTTCTTTGTCTTTCTCATCTGGCTGCTAAACTGTGCTTAAAACCACATAGTCAACTCTGGCTATTATTTTTCGCTCAGAACTGGAGGAGATGAGTCGTGGATCAGTCTCAGAGGTCACAAGTTCTTATGAAAGGAGTCACCAATGGAAATGCCGTGTCAGCTCAGTGAGAGAGAACTTCCTCCTGGTGCGAAGATAAAAACTTCCCTCCCGAGCTCACGAGGTGTTGACTGGAAAAATTCTGATTCTCTCGACGAGCGCGCCTTCTTCCTCTGCTGCGACCGTTTCTCTACCTCCACTGGTGTCCAGCGAGCACCTGGGAGGAAGCAGCTGTAGGAGGAGAGTCGGCTTTAAAACAACCTCCTCGCTGTGCGCTCTCTTCCTGTGGTAGCTTCTCGATGGAGCTACACAACTCCTCTCACGTGGGATGCATTACTGTGTGCTCTGCTCTGAGCATGTGTGTGTTGCTATGAAAACAGTGACTCATCGACAGGGGAGACATAAGAGAGACGTTACTGGGACTGGAGTGTTTACTGAAGTTAAACCTGGGGAACCGTCTGAGCGACTCATACCCACAACTGGATTTGCTTTGCTTTTGAATGTTGGCAGTTTATTGTCACTGTAGTATCAGTTATTGGTTTTATTGATACGACAGTCAAGTGCCCTCTGCTGGAGACCTTTGCTATTAGCCACATAAACTTAATATCAAGCAATATGTTGTGTTAAAATCAGGGGAAAGGCAGATTCTAGACTTGCTAGCATGTAGCAGATCCCAACAACTGCTTCACACAGTTGCACTGTGACAAGAGGAGCTTGCACAGAAATGTCTTTCTTTCCTCTTCCTCCAGGCCACACAGCTCATCAGCATAGTCGAACAGGAAGGCCAGTGTTGAGGGTCACACATGGAATTCCCCCTGAAGAGCACAGCCCGAATGGTTCTGTCTGACCCAGTTCAGTACTGTCAGAGGAACAACAAACAGCAAAGCTTCTTTTCAATCTTCAATGTGTGAGGCTTCTTTGACCGCCGCACAGCTGCAGCGAGTCGCCGTCGCGCCAAATGACTCGACAACTTGGTCGAAGAATACTTGATGTGATGGTCGACTCGTGGACGTCCTTGAAGTGGGACACTGAAGGTCACTTTGATCGGTGAATCGCTGAGCTCTGAGGCTTTTGTGTTGTTTGATTGATTACATCTATATGTTGGTGATTCAAGCCTTAGTGCTGATTTAACGTGGCGCTGTGGTACTTGCTGGTTTCACCAGCCTCAAACTGCATTAACAAACCTTAGTCTGTATTAAAAAATCTCTGCTAATTCATCAGACATGCCGCGGCCTTGCTTAAAAGTTGAGGTTAAACTGGGCTAAGGTTGTTTGTTCTGGACAGATTATCTCTTGAAGCTCATTTTTCTTCACAAGATTTCTTAGAATAGGATTCTTCATGTCCAGCAATAAAGTCGAGGAACTATGTTTGTAGAAAATATCTACATAAAATCATCTTCCAACAGATTGGATGATATCGCTTTAATCTTGATTAAGGTCTCCGGCTATCGTCGTGAAATAAAGAGCTACTTCTGATGACATTTAAAATGCATCGATGACATCCCTGAGAGGCCTTTTAAACAGGATTGGCTCCGAGCCTGTTCCAGTGAACTGGCCAGCATTTTGAGATGGTGCACTTGTTTACTTCCGCCACACTTTGTAACGCCCTGCCACTTGAGTGAACACGGGCTGGTCCAGTAGACAGCCACTCGGTTCTGAGAATGTAGATCACCTGGTTCCAGAACCAGAGCGATGTCGGTGTGAGAGGCCTCTGAGGCGACCCCATGACTCAGATCCTTCTAAAGAACCACCCCGCAGAGACGCAGTGAATAAGGTTCTTCATGAAGTTCCTCAGCAGCAACTGTGAGCCAGTGATCGTGGATGGCAGGAGTGAGTGAGAGCTCCACACCGATCGACTGCCCCGGCTGGACTGTCAATAATATTCCCCTGTGGAATTCTGACACCCCGGACTAATGGGCCTCTGGGCCGGCGGCAGCCTGACACACGCCCCCGCGCCGCCGCAGCACCTCTGGTCGACAAAAGAGATCCTGTCGATACGTCGATGTGGTTTACCTGCTGCCTCAGCCCTTTCGCCAATCGGCCCGAAGGCACATTAACTACGGTGCCGTGGTTTCTCATCCGCCGGCCCCGTCGCTCGCTGAGCAGATGTTCATTTGCTTTGCAACACTGTGAGCGGCTCCAGAGCAGAGGATATTTGGGCGAGAGCTGCGATGAGCTACAGCGGCTGGCCTGGAGGGGTTTGTTGCGGGGGACCGAGCGCTGATCACATGGGAACGGCTACATTGCCCAGAAAAAGGAAAGGACATTAGTGTGAGGAGGTGTGTGTCGGGGGGGGGGAGGAGTTGTTAGCACTCACTGAGGTGACAAAAGAGCTTTTGTAGATACAGGTTTACGCCGTTAACCCCTTTCTCTCACAGTCTCACATGATTAACAAGAAACTACTGTGACAAGTGAACCCTGAGGCTGCGTGTTTGATTCAGTGTGTGTGTGTGTCAGGGGTTGTCCAGGATGTTTGGCCCCAGGAGTCTTGTGACACAGCTGACATTCTGGAGAAATGGGAGAGTGGTCAGCTGTTGTCACAACGCCACAAAGGAGAGGATTGGCTACAGGGCAAAAAGAGGAAGAGCACTCGCTGCACTTTTTTTTTTTGTATGTCCGGATCAGAATCAGTGAAAGTAGCAGAGGCAGTCGACGTTTGTGAGGTACTGATGTGCAAGTACTGACTCCTCGGACGAGTCTGTTGGTCACAGATGTAGTTTTTCTGAGGGCAATTCTCTGCAGTAGATGCTACAGCTCCCTGTGATTGGTTCTCACTTGTGGGCAGGAAGTGAGTTGGATGAATTCAGTTATTGAACACACCTGGACGTGAGTTCTGATGTGTCTGATGTGCAATTACTGTATTGCACATTTAAGTGAGTCTTCCTGGATTGAGTTTCTAGACATTTACCGAGTCTTTCTGGCTCAAATTGTTAAAGAGGAAGTGGTTGAGAATCCTACACATCCAAGTGAGGCCCTGTGATTGAAGTTGCTCATGAGAAAAAATCCCAAACTCGTGGAAATGAATCTAGTGATTTCTGTGCCAGACAGGAAGTCAGGTACAAAAGCCAGCAATAATTTTGGTTTAAATATTACATGAAAAATACAAGGTAGGAACATTAACAGAAAACGCTTAATGAGGCAAAATAGGTGTTGAGAGAGCAGTTTGAAAATATTAATAATCAATAAATGTAGTATTTACATCAAATTAAAACAACAAGAAAACAATCAAATAATGTCCCAGACAGGAAGTCGATAAGAGTCATAGATCAAATTCTTGACTTCTGCTACGAGTTATCAAGAGTCATCTGATTCACACTGGCTGTTTCAAGCTCAAGAAATCACTGAATCTCACATATCCATGCTCACCTCTGCTTGCTGACACTCTATGAATCCCACACACCTGACCGAGTCCTGTGACTGAACTTGCTTAGTGGACGTTCGTGCAACTGGGTAGATGATTGAGTCACACACATCTGTATGAGTCTCAGGGAGTGCACGACTCTTGGTCAATCTGAGTTCATGACTACATGTGAAACAGTGACGCAAAAGTGACTCGGGTCATCTACTCTGACAAGTTCAGAGCAGTTCTTTAGGCTTACACCTGTGCGTGTGCTGGGGTCTGGAGGTGCGTGTGGGTGTGTGTTAGCACCAACTACTAGGTCTCCCACGACACGAGGCACCTCGCGCACTCATTAGCACGTTTCACCCCTTTACCCTGGTTCGCTGTGTTTTATTCTGGGCTGACATTCTCTGACACTCCCTCCCCGCGGCAGCCGTCACATCAGATGAGCATCGTGGGTGACAAGCCAGCTTTGTCTTTTTAAGCCATTAGCGGCTCCTGTCATCCCACCTCGCCATCACATCCAACACTTCTGCCCCCCACCCCTTTTTTTTTCTTTTGCCAAGCATCGAGTAGAGATAAGTTAAGAGCCACCGATGGCGGCCGTGTTCCGTAATGAACTGAGCGTGATGAATGTGTGCTCCTACAGGTGACTGGCTCCTCCTGCACGAGGTGGTGCGACTCCCTCCCCACCCCGGTGACCTGTCAGGACTAATGCAGGAAGGAATGTCCAGTCACCTGCTCTGAAATGCAACAGCTCTGTGTTACAGCCACTCAGGCTGGACGTTGTTGCTCACCGTGTATATTTAAACCTCGCTTCAGCTCTGGTGCTGTTTTCTTCTAGTGGAGAGTGTTTGACCTCAATCCTTATTCCTGACCTGAGCCTTGTGAGGATCCCTTTTGTGAGGATCCATTGATCCCCTGTCTCACCCCAGGGAGGTTGATGTAAAGCTTGAAAAATTGATCGCTAAGAACCTGTTTTTATGATTATTATTATTATTATGGCTTCTTTTTAGCTTAGCTTGTTTTTATTTTGATTTTTTCATTTATTTCATTTTTTTTATTATATTTACTGCTTCATTAAGCTTCATAATATTTTGATTTGACTTGTTTTCTGTCTTTATTTTTATTTTTCTTGTAATATTTTTCACTCTTTATTTTGCATTATTAACTATTTATTTCATTTTATTTATTCATTCAATTATCATACATATTTTTTTTTTATTTCTTACTTGTCTGCCTTATTTAGACAAATTTGATTTTTTTTAACTTCATGCTTTTTCCTTTGATTATTTTTTATGTGTCAAATTTAATTATTTATTCTGACAGTTCTATTCTAACTTAATTTTCCAGTCAAAGTTGGTTATCAGTTTCATATTGAAGGTGCGGGGTAGGGCTGAGTCTTTAGACCAGACCTCTAGACCAGTGTTCAACTCGCAGGTCGGGACCCAGAAATTGTTCATGAAGCTTCTTTCAGTGGGTGCTGTGTCTCCTGTTGAACTGAAAAAAATAAATCACCTTTCATTTTATTCATCAATCTTCAAGCGTGAGGGTGAAACAGCATTCTGATTTCTAATGTATATATTTAATAAAATGAAGTCACATTTACTGCTTGACAAAGGCCATTTAGAGGTGGTGGTGGGTCGTGAAACCAGACCGGTGGAGAACCATTGTTCTACCTAAACAGACAAGAGAGAACAGAGTTGCAGCTCTAGGATCGGGTCATGGAATTGCTGAATCCCACGCGTCCTAATAAGTCCCTGTGCTTCATGTTGTCTCTGACTCCCACACACCTGAGTGAGTCCTGTGATGGTTGAGTGAGTCATTGGATTGCACACATCCACGTGGGCCATGTGCTGGAAAGGAAGCATTTCAAACTTGTAGATTTAATTTTAGATACTGTCAGGACCTGAGTTTGGGTTTTGTTCGTTTCATTTTCACTCATCAAGTTTAGTGCTTTACTGGACTCGCTGAAGTCTGGTGACAATGAGGTCAGGTCACAATACCAGGAGACTTAGTGTTAAATTAAAAGTAAAAAGGGCAGTTGCAGCCCAATGGAAGACTGTTCTGTTTCCTGTTGCTTGAGAACTGGCTGTTTCCTGAATGACGCTGCAGAATACTTTGTTATCAGGCAGAATGGGACGTGAAACAGAAAGCAGCAGCTCTATAAATGACTGTCTGGCCTCCAATATAAATATCAAACCCGTTGGTGAGGGCATGGTGCCGGCCCACCTGTCCTTTTTTAGAAGAGCCGGGCTTGAGTCGGGAGCAGCTCTCGCAGGAATGTGTGTGGCTCATCAGCGCCTTCATTAGAGGGACCAAAGTGGAGTCCATTACCTGTGTGCGAAAAAGAGTCATAAACAAAGCCAGCGATGATCAGGAGCGTGTCATCGCGCTTCCTTAGATGAATCTCCTCGGAGCGATTAACTCTTGAGATGTTCCAACACCCGCCGACTCGAGCCACAGCTCGTGTCATCAGAAGAACAATAGGCGCCATTAGCATCAGTGCTATCATGTAAAGTGCTCCGCAGGTGAGGCCCGAGTGAAGCCGCGGAGGCCCATTAGCTCCGGCGCTAAAACCCTGATCAGCGTCATTATCAAGACAAGAGCTCTTTGTGCTGCGGCTCACCTCTGAATCTGAAGCCATCGCACGAGGAGCTCAACAGGTTCTGGAAATGCCCAGATGAAGAGAGGCGTGATGTCGCTGGTGCTGCCTCCCGCTCTGCCGACTTCCTCTTCTCTAATTCGGCCTGACATTAGAAGAGTGAGTCAGAATCAGTTGTGTCTGTTTTGGGGATTTACGTTTTGCTCTGGTGCTTCACACGGCAGGTGTGAGCGACGCCCCCTACTGTAAACTCACATCTAGATTGTTGCTAATGTTGAGGTGAAGAGGCACAGTAGTCGCAAAATAAAGTTTTTCAGAAATGGCAATAAATAACACTTAAAAAAATAGAAACAAGCATGTCATGTCATTATTATGAGATTTTAGATTTGTCAAAATACTTCAAAAATCAACTACAAAATTATGGATTTTTGGGGGGGTAAAACATTAGATGAAAAATACAAGGAAGGAAGATTGAAAGAAAACACCTCATGAGGTCGTATGGTAGGAAGTAAAAAAAAGTAATATAATGATAAATAATTTATGGAGAAAATGAAAAATTTTAATAAAATGAAAACAAGCCTTTTTAAATGAAATAATACAAATAAATATATAACAACAAAAATTATATTATAAAAAATGTTAAGATGTGAAGATGCATTAGGATTTAAGGGAAAAATACAGTAGCTCCATGAGAAAAAATATAAATAAAATGTGCATCATAATTTCTATATTAAATTACACAAAACAAATAGCATAGACATAGAGACAAATAGACGTGCGATGGATGGTTGTATTGAAGTAAAAAACAAGTTTTATCAGAAATATATTTTTCACGATTGGAATACTACATTAGGATATAAGATGAAGAAATAAAGAGAACAATAAATGAAATAGTCGAAAAAAGAAACGACACACAATTTTACAAAAAAAAGGTGAATAAATATGGAAATTTGTAATTGAATGCCGCTATAAACTAAGTAGCATTAACCTTCATGGAAACACGGTTGTTTACTGTTACAAACACATAGTGACTGTAGACACTGGGGGTTGGTCACTTGTTGGGGCGCCTCTCTGAACTGGATGTTGTAACTCCAGAACCAGACACCACTTGATCCATTTTCCATACAATAAAAGTGTGAAGGAACACGTCTCGGCTGACCTCCCGCGACCCTGCGCAGTGTTCTGGCACCACCGAAGAGGCGCCTCACCTTGAGACATACTTGAGGCTGTGAATGGCAGTTTGGTCTCGCTTTTGTCCGAGCTGCTTGTTTTGTAGAGGTCGGCTTCCCTGAGAAAATGGCACCGCGGAGCCACGAGGGCAGACTTGGCGACGGCGGCTCTTTAAAGACGCCTGTGGTCGTCGCACCGTGCGGCCTTGAGCTCCAGATAAGCGCTCATTGAGGAGTCTGGTGCCTAAATATAGCAGGGCTAGAACTGGTCTTGGTGGAGTGTTCATCGCACAAATCGTCCGTCAGCTGATGGAAATCAGTTACAGACGGAGATCACAGACTTTGCTGTCTCTTTAAGAGCCAAACTGAGGGGGAAAGTGTTTTGGTTGGACATTCCTGGAATTCCTCCGCCGTGTTCTGGAGGGTGGTTGTCAGTCTGTACACAAGACATATAGGTGATGTGCTCACGGCCAATGAATCAAGATAGACTTGCCCCCCAAGACACTAATGTGTTTGGGTCATGGCTTTTGAGGCTGCTGAGATTTTGAGTCGGCTGTTTCACTTTATGACCACAAAGACTCGTCAGCTGTGAGTCACTGCTCTTTCCTGAGAACAACACAAAACAATGAACTATGTGCATGTTTTTATGTTGTTTTATGGCCACAGCATGACTAGTTTCTGTTGCTAACTGTAGCTAACCGACCTTCAGTGTGACTTTTATAGTTATGAAGGAAAATTAAGACACAAGAATGCAACATGGACAACGCAAAACAACAACTAAATGTCTGGCTTCAGTGTCAAGGACAGTTAAATGTTCCTGTAATAACATTGATAGTGTTTGCTGCATGTGTTAGCCGCTGGCATCCAGCAGACGGCTGACATCGACTTGCTTTTGCCCACGTCAATAACGTTAGAACTGGCCGGACCCGTAACGCGGTGTGGCGCTCTGTAATCAGGTCGTGTCGTGTTGAAGTTATTACATTGATTGTGCCCTTTCAGCCGGATCTATACAGGCGCCCCGCGTAGGCCGGCGTTCGACCCGCCAACAAGCCTTATTTTCTCAGGTGTTCGACACGCTGTGACCCATGTAGGAGAGCCAGCGCTGGAGACGTGAGCTCTGTACACCTACCGAGGCGCGCTGCCTCAGAGGCGTAGGAGTCGTCCTCCTGTTGTGTGCTAGCATGCTAGCGCTAATGAGGCCAGCTGTCCAAACGGTCAGACGGGACACAGCTTTTGTTGAGGTGCTACATCTCAAGTGGCCATTTGGCTTATGAAGATCTCAGCTGCTACCTGAGGAACGCTGCGCCTCAGGGTTTCACTTTTGAGCTTCATTTTCTCCCTGTGGGGGCCTTTGCAACTGCTGACTTCAGCTCTCAGTCCTGAGTACATCTCCGACCGCTGATAATGTACCATCTGTTTTGGAGTTACACCTGTACACTCGGAGCAGAGAGTACCCGTAAAGTTCGATCTCATGATCTCATGAAACCTGGTGGATACAAGCAGACAGAGTGACTCTCGTCCGCCTGAAACGCATCTAATCTCGCTGAAGAAGAGAAAGAAACTGGCTCTTGAGAGGGATTTTCGCAGCTGTGGCTCAGCAGTGTTGACCCCGACAACCACAGTCGCCCCTCCTCCTCCAGAACCTTTCACCCCTCTGTCCTCCTGCCCTTTCCCCCGGCCTGAACCCTGCGTGTCTGCTGAGGCTTCTTCCACACTTCCTCTTATTCATCGAGAACCCACAGCTTTTCTGTGACCTTGTTTTGCCTCGCCTCAAACTCTGGCAAATGAAATGGTGAGGCCATTTCAGTCTCAGATAAAAGATGAAAACAAGTTCACGTTAGTTTTTTTAATCTGTGTTCTTGTCGTTGCCAATCTGTCTCTTTTAAAAATGTCTTTTTTTAAAAAGGTAAACATGCCACTCTGTCACATGACCTCACACAGAAGACGCTGCAGGTCGCCATCAAATTACTATCTGCCCCATAGTACAATAATAAATATCAGTTTAATCCACTGAAATTGGATGTGACCTATGAAACGTTTTTCTCTTATGTAGCCTTTAGCACGGTAACGCTACATCAGCCGTTTGCTCTCGCTGCATTCCACTTCTGCCAAAATGAAGACCCTTTCGTGATTTATTATTATGAATAAGAATGAGAGAAATACACTTCGCATAACAGTTTTGTGCTTCAGTTGAACACTGTATAAAATAGTGATTACACACACACACTCACACACACACACACACACACAGACATAAGAAAGAAGTAGGCGTGTGGGGTGAGAGCAGAAAGAAGAAAGACCAAATGTTGGCTGATAGTTGTTTCTCTCGCTGACTCCTTCTCTCGGGGGAGAGTTGATGTGAAGCTCTCAGTGGACCACAGGGTTCTTTGGTGGGTGGAAGACTCACGCAGTAGATGCTGGAACTGAATCGACACTCTGAAAATTTACACCTGCTATTCTCTTTTGGCTGCACCGACACTGGTGACCAGACGCCGTCAGTGATACGCACCATCTCATGCCAATATCTGCCAATATATTTTTTAAACACCTCGCATTTATTCTCTCTTTTATTCTTAAAGTTGGGTTCATAGTTTGTTGTGTGCGTAGTGAAGCAGCCTCTTGACCTTTGCCCTCTCTCCATGCAGTGACCAACTACAGTAATGTGGTGGAGGCAGGCACCGAGTCGGACGACGATGACAAGCTGCACATCGTGGAGGAGGAAGGCAGCCTGGCGGACGGGGCCGACTGCGACAGCACCCTGCCGGACGATGAGCACCGCAGGGAGCCCTGCTGGGAGCGAGGTGAGACTCGCCATCCTCACACTTCCACCCTCGATCACGGAAACACTCCAGCCTACTCACCAGCTTTCTGCTCTGACGGGAAGATGCGAGCAAATGTTTCCCACCAAGCCAGTTACTTAAGGCCTCTTCTTGTGTAGTTTTGACATTATGGCATCATCATTATTTATATTGTTTCTGATAATTATCGCTATATTATTTTATTCTTAAATGTGTGCCAGGTGACAGCATTAATTTTACTTTCTTTAAAGCTATTTTTAACAACGAAAAACACTGAAATATTGTTCTTACAATATTTTTCCATTACTATTTTAGCAATATATTTAGCAATACTATATTTAGCTATATTTAGCAATGTATATTACATCACATTTTTTATACATTGAAAAATGTAAAATTTACATTTTAAAATGTAAATTTTAAAATTAGTTTTATAAATGAGAAAAATGTAAATTATTTAAATTCCCCAAACTAAAAGTATTATTTCTGTTAATTTATTTATCATTTATTTATTGATCACCACAAGCATATTTTTTGTTCTAAAAATGAATTTTTACTTATATGTCTTTATTATGAATAGTCTAATTTGTTTCGTAAACACCTCTGTATTCCCCTGAAAAGCCTGGGCCTCTTCACTTCAGGTGCTGCCCCCACAACGTCAGAAGAATTCTAAATTATAACTGTCGAAAATGACCATGTGTACTAATATATGTGGTGATTAAACTGCACTAGAACAACTTTTGTGATACTGTTGTGTACAATATGAATTGATCTGTTGGAATAAACTGAGTCACATAATGAGTCATACAATGTTCCACTATTGTTGGCCGTTGTCAGGTGTTGGTCTCAAACTTTGAGACTTGCACATCAGAGCCGCGGCCCTTTTGTCTCATTCTGAAACAGAGAGTGCGGAAACAGGTACTACACGCGGTGGCTTTCAAACTGAGGCAGGAAGTGCGATACCAGACAAAGACAATGCCAACAACCTTCAGAAAATAGCCCCGTGCAAGGTTTATGACACCGGTGAGCTCCACAGGTCGTGCTGTGAACTTGGTTTTACCTCGGGAGGAAGTGACATCAGAGCTGGTCTGTCCCCACAGGAAGGGCTTGAAGTGCTCCCCCACTCACCCTCTTTAAAAAAAACAAGTGCAGGTGTTGGCGTTTTTTTCTCTGTGACGGTGCTCGGGCAGAATTCCTGCAGCACCACGGCTAGTCACATGGCGGCTGGAGGTGGTCTCTAAGGTGAGCTCAGCTGGACTTTCCTCTGCTCAGAAACGTGTGAGACGCAGGGGGAATTCAGAGGTCAGGTGAGCACATGTGAGCTCAGCACAACTCCAGTAGCTTTGGTGAGTTTCAGTTTCAGTGGAGTCCAATATTCCCCCGTCACCGTCTTCCTGCATACCAGGATGAGGTGAAGGCGAGTCAGTGGTTATGACATTGTGTGAGGCCTTGGCTGCGTCCACATGACTCCAGTCTCATTATGAAACTTGGCACATCTGTTTATAAACGACTTCCAGCTACAGTAGACGGAGAAAAAAAGTGGAGACAGTACCAACTCTGATTTGAGGTCGCAATACATCTTCAGTATGGGATTAAAGGTTAGAACTGGGAATTTTCCTAGTCAGAAAGTGGAAGAATATTCCACGCAATCCAAGATGGCTTCCCCGAACGTAAACAGGAAATTGAAGTTTAGAATTGGTGAAATACAGCGAAAGAGACAAACACATTCTCAAACACTTCGACGACAGACATAAAATGAAAAAGAAGTCCCAGCAGAACACGGCTAGTTTTGGCTGTCAAAATTGTTCAAGACTATTTTGGCTGGTGGCGACAGCTTCTGTGTCCCAAATAAAAACCAAAATATAACAGGCATTTAACCTTTTTATTCATAACGCCACAAAGTCTAAATATGTTTTATTGTCTATTGACCATGTTTAAGGCTCAAGATGCCGTGTTGTTATAAGG
Organism: Synchiropus splendidus; assembly: GCF_027744825.2. Lineage (NCBI taxonomy): Eukaryota > Metazoa > Chordata > Actinopteri > Syngnathiformes > Callionymidae > Synchiropus > Synchiropus splendidus. Next base: position 23,971,505 of record NC_071336.1, read on the forward strand.
AAAAGTTAGCTGCCGCCCTGCCATTGACCGTCGCAGTGGACGGGCGTGATGAAGCGCAGTGAAAGCCACAGTCCTCTTAAACAAACACCTCCCTCCCTGCGAAGGTTTCACTGGTGAGAGCTGGGACTCCTCGGTCGCTGCCTTGAAAGAAGTGACCACCACCCTCTAATCTTCTCCTCGGCTCAGCCCAGTTCCAAATAAAAGCCTTGACACCCTCCTCCTGGGACAGACACTCGGCTTCACCAGCTCCCTGGCTGTTTTCCTTGTACTGAATCATCCCTCTTGATTATACGGTATCATGGGCCCCTTGCTGGCTGTCATTACTCATTTACTCCTAAATGATTATGTAGCGCCGGAGCAGACCGCTGCTGTTGTTGCAGCAAAGTGCGGCTCGCTCTCCTCCACCGGCGCAGCCTGACATGGGAGGACTCTCCCCTTCATATTTGATGACTCGTACGACACCATTACGTCTCAGCGAACGGACAGGGTGGAGAGCTTTGACAGGGCGACGTCGCCGGGCGCTTAAAAGCGGCGTTTAACTTCGCCCCGGGCCTTTTAGGAAGGTGTAAGTGACGAGGTGAGGCGCTGGTGCTGAGACCACGGCTCCCCAGCTGTGAGAATGTGAGAGGAACTCTGGCACTCTGTCTTTCCTCACTGTTGGCCTGACGTCCAGAGATGATACACAGTGTTCCTTTGGACGGCCACTCGGAGGAACACCTACATTCCTGCGTGCAATATGTCATGATGGGAGAGGGAGTGCTGCGAGGATGGAGGTGAATTGCTTTGGTGTTCAGGAGGACGAAAGCAGCGTGTGAGATGCACGGCCTGGTTCGCTAGAACAGCCGTAGATTTACAGGCAACAGACCTGTTCAACTGTTGCAGACCGAATTAGACGTTGCATAATGATATTGGTATTTTTTAATCTTGTCAGACAGTTGAAATATGAGTGTACCTCATTTGCATTGGTTTGAGTTCTTCCAAAAATCCCACACTGGCATCGAGCTTCTGTTTAGGGTTAATATTCCTGACTATAAAATCCGAGTGTGAGCTACAGTATATTGATTGAAGCTGTTTACATAGCTACCTGGAATGCTAGCCGTTTGCAACAGGCTTCTCTTCTCTCTTCTTTTCCCAAACACAAACTGCCGCCATTCTTCTCTTCAGTCTGAGCCATGATCCAAAATTAAAACTTCAATCTTAAAACCTTAAGTTTCCGACTCATTCGCATGCCAATACATTCAAAGAAGATGTCGATGTATTAAGAGATCTTTTTTTAAAAATACAACAAAGAATAAAGAAAATTCCATCTGCAAGTCATTTGTCAAAATATCAGAATGCTTTACATTCACAGAGATTTCCATGTGACCAGCAGGAGGAGGTTCTGACTCTGCTTACATGACGGGTTCAAAAGGTCAGGCAGGAGCGGCATCATGGGATATCATGTAGCCGAGGAGTGGGCAGCGTACAGGCGAGGGAAAGAGAGGAGTGGGTGGTCTGCTGATTTTATTCTCAGGTGCAGGAGACAGAAGTGCAACAGAACAACCTCAGGAAGGCGTCTGTTCACGGACCTGTGCAGCGGTGCGTTCACATCCCCGTGTCAGCACATAAAGGCACCGTGTGATGTTGCATGTCCGGGGAGCCGACTGATAAGGAGGAGCCGCTTTTTAGCCGCGTGGCTCCCAAAACCCTCCTGGCCTGAGCGGCGTGAAGACAACAGCATGTCACACCTCCTCACTACAGACCCCCAGCTGGGGCCAAACTTCACACACACATGCTGAATTTGGGAGCCTGAGGGTGCATTCAAGCGTTTACTGACAGAGAGTCGCCAGTGAGGCAGAGCAGCTCAGCAGTGTTCAAAGGTTGGAGTGGTAATGCAGCGAATAGACAACTTAATATTGCAATACCATGTATATATTACACTAATCTGCACGTTAGGTCAAGTAATTTACCAAACAGATGCAAAACAAACCAAAGCATTAAATGATTCCAGAAGCTAGTCATTTCATAAAAATAATGGGGGGGAAAATTATAAAACTGGTGACAGAAATAAAACGGATAAAAATGTATTTTAAACGCAGCAATACAACAGCTGGTCATAAATAAATGTTTTATTCATCAGACATTTGTTCCAGGAAGTTGATATTAAAAATATCAAGAGCACAACAGTTAGCCCAACATGGTGTACAACACTATCGTACACTAATAAAACATCAATAAATTCTGCTATCAGATGTAATCTAATGAAACGTCATCAAAATATAGTTCAAATAAAGATTTAAATCTTGTTATTGTCAACATACACTGAATTTATTTTCGGGTGCTATTTAGCTCAGCTTACACACAAGTTTGAACTGCTTCAGTATTTCAACAGATATTTTTCAGAATCTCCAACATGCAGGCAGCACAACTGAGACTACTTGGCTAAAGAACCAATCTCTGTGCCGTTCATGTTCAGCGTTTTCAACTGTTCCCTAAACTTTTTTGACCTCCCTGTGGTGATCAGTACGAGTCCGGAATGTGGACCCAGTGCTTCTATTCCAAAAGTATCAATTCTCAAACTGAGTGTGAGCATATCTGGGGGTGTTATTAATGGTGATGAGGTCATGGGAGAAAAGTTTTATGGCATTCGGAGTAGCGACTTCCTCACCACCTGCTGCTCACTCTTCTCAAACATCGTCACCAGCGGAGCTCTTGTGTATGCGATCGCGTCTCGGTCAGGAGGTTGTCCGTTGGTGCTGTCGTCAAGGTGCAGCACAGGAAGTCAGTGTTGCTTCGTGTGAGTCTCCGGCGTGAGTCAAGACGTGCCACACCTGTTAGCTTCTCGGCGGAGCGTACAGCTGGCCCTATCACTCAACGACAATCGGAAAATCTCCATGAAGCAGGGGAAGGTTTAAATCACCCCTGCAGCCCACTGCAGCGCAGGATGTGGAGCTGAGCAAGCAGGACCTTCAGTCCAACAGCAGCACTGATGCTCTGCTTTGTTTCTTTTTTAACCCATAGAGTGACTTTTGGGTTTCAAAACAAGCTCTGTCCTCAATCTCTGGCGACCATTGTATGGACAGGTCACCAGTCCATCACAAGATGATGATGTCAGACTTTAAAGTTCCTCCTTCCTTTGATGTCTTGCAGTTTCATGGTGAGCTTTGTTATCTCATGGTATTGGTACAAAACGGTGGTGCTTCAGCTGTGCTCCTGAAAGTATGGTGGTGACCCCTGTGCTAGCTGTGACCCACAAAGGCTGTTCCTCTAATGCCGGTCCGTTTCTTGGCAGTGAAAGAAGACTACATGTCAGACGGTGAGGATGCTGGGAGCACAGACGCCCTGGTGGAGGAGATGCTCCAGCAAGGCGACACCGCCGTCATCTACCCGGAGGCCCCTGAAGAGGAGATGCAGCGCCACGGCACCCCTGAAGCCAGCATCCACGACGAGAACGGTAGGTTCCAACACAGTCCTTTCAAAGTCACCGGAGGTGAATGTCCATCAGCTGGACAGTTTTCCATCTCACAACCATAACCAGAACTGACAAACGTTTTTAAAAACCACATGGCTCAGTCCATGTGACATACAAATGTCACATGACTCCCCATTTGGACAGCAAATGGCCTGACAATTCATCTTCAGCCTTGTCGTCACAAAAGTCCAGCTAAAGTGTTAGAGCTCCTGCACATGCAGGACCACATGCTGAGTGAGTCTTACAGTGCAGGTAGATGGAAGCTATAACTCGATTACTGAAGCACACAGTCGACCCATTACAGCACGTACCGTGCAATTACTCCTCCCCTGGGGTGACTCTCTACCTGCTCATGTCTCACCTCAGGTGTTAACTCCTCCCGTTAACGCCGCTCTCCCGCATCATTACACACACTCTGCAATTTGTTAAGTGCAGCAGCGAGGCCGTTTACAGCCCCGTGGTTTTGGCTGTTACCTGCTATCACTGCAGGAGGGAGGGGGGCGGGGGGGAGGAACGCCAACACCTGAGTAAATTTGTCACGTCTGTGCGAGCGCTGACTCACGGCTACCTGCGATAAGGTGCGTGCGTTTCCATCCGGCGGCCCTCACCTGTCCCCGAAACTTAATACATCACCTGTTAACGCAGAAATGCTTTACCTGTGTGGGAGTCTGGCAACTGAGACCCTCTGTTCATTATGACCAGCCATGCCGTCTCACTTTTACTCACGTCCGAGGCACCTTGACTGTTACAAGTTTGCACGTGTTTATTCTTCACAATTTGAAATACCACAGACAGAATAATCTATAGCTCAGTGTATTGTCCGTCCATGCATTTTTTTAAACACCTATCTAAAAATTATTGTAATTTTATTGTGCATGTTTTTAACACAGGGTATGTATTTTACTTTCAAAAACAATAATCCTTATTATTGGTATATTTGAGGGGAAGGGTTTGAAGTGTTCTTTTCTATCTTAAAACATACTTCCTTACACTTCCTTCATTTACTTTCTTAAAATTCTGACAAATACTGCAGGTTTTTTCACTTAACACGTTTTATGTAATTCATCTATGTATATGAATATGAATAAATATCATCATAAATCTTAATTTTAAATACTAGCTTACTAAAATTTATTACTATTTAAGTGCATAAAAATCTTTTTCTGTGGCCTGTTAACAGAAATACAAACAAAAATATGTTGCCTGTAGTTTTTATTATCATATATATTGCAAATTGTGAAATGTTTTTTTTTTCATTTTTTTAATTTAATTTTATTATTGTTTTTTTCACCAATTATTAGTCGACTACCCATGCATTTCTGTCAGTCAATATATTTAACAAAGGACATAAATCAGTAAATCTAATCTTGACTTACTCTCTCACATTTTGTTTTTCAAAAATATGAATGTATACAATATACATAAATATGTATATTTATAAAACAGCGCTTATAATCTCTCTCCTACATTTCTCTCATCATTGTCTGAGATGCTTCAGAAGTACTTGTCAATATTTTTTACAAATATTTCCACTGACATGAACCAAATATAAAATCATCTTTAGCTAAAATTAAAGCTTTATTTGATTATTTAAATAGTTTATCTTCAAGTTTTTTCCTCACATTGGCCTTTCTTCAAATCACCCCCTCAATATTTTATTCCAAATATCGATTTTTCTCCTAGAGCTACTTTAAAAATGATTCTTAATGCTTGGACTTTCTTCTCACTCTGCTCTGTATGTCACTAACTCCACGATCAGTGAAACAAATGCTCCTAGAACTGGTTAGCTATTGTGTATTGGAATGCAAATGATGCCACAAAAGCGCGGAAGTGGAAATCAAGGATTAGGAGTGGATCATACTGTGCTCACAGGATCTTCAGGAGGTTCATTTCAATATGAAAACCTGACTGTGGACGCGGCTCAGCAGGATGATTAGCGTACCTGGCTGTTGTTTACCTGTGGGGGAGGATCACTTAATGATTAGCGAGCTAGCATTGGAGCGTTACAGTCACATGACCTCACAAGCATCATCATCATCATCAGCGTGGACTCCTCCGCTCCTCCTCAGTCTCACACAGCTCTCTGTTGACTCCACAGGCACTCCTGACTCCTTCTCTCAGCTGCTCACCTGTCCCTACTGTGCGCGCGGCTACAAGCGCTACAGCTCGCTGAAGGAGCACATCAAGTATCGGCACGAGAAGACGGAGGAGTGTTTCAGCTGCCCAGAGTGCACTTACACTTTTGCACACCGGGCTCAACTGGAGAGACACATGACTGCTCATAAGACAGGAAGAGATCCGGTAAGAGCTCCACTCAACCCATCAAATTTTATTTAAAAAAAAATACTAACACATTCTGTTCATCACAAAAATTCTTATTTTCTGTATTGATTGACGACTTTGGTGTTTTGACTCCCTAACCTGATCAATAAACCCGAACTCTTGCCCTGGATTGATTAATGACATTGTGTCATGAATTAGTAGCAGTGCAAAGGTTGTGTTTTCGTTGCCTGCGTCAATGACCGACCCCTCTCTGCTCCCCGACAGAGGCCCATCACACAGTCGGGAGGCAACCGCAAATTCAAGTGCACTGAATGTGACAAGGCGTTCAAGTACAAGCACCACCTAAAGGAGCACCTACGCATCCACAGCGGTGAGTAGACCAGCCCTGTTGCCATGGCAGTTGTCAGTGTGAGCGTGTCTGCGAGTACCTGGGAGTGGCCGAATGTAGCAACGTCCGGACAGAAGTGAGCTGCATGTATGGAAACACGTCGGTTTATATACTCCTTTGAACAAGTGTAGATCTGACATAGTGAAACTTTGAGTCTGGAAAACAAGAGTTGCAACAACATTCATAAATGTTTTTTAAAAAAGAGAAGCCTTAACACGCATGTAAGTCTTACTCCGGTCGGTACCTCCGCCAAGGACGCTATGCTTTTGACAGCATTAGTTTGTATGTCTGTGTTGTTGCTAGCTAGCACCAAGAAGCCTCGGAGTAGCTGCCTACCTTAGTGCTCACCTTAGTCTTGCCTATGTAACTCCCATGACTTACAGAAATGTGTGTCTTGTTCTGCCTTCCAGGAGAGAAACCGTACGAGTGCTCCAACTGCAAGAAGCGCTTCTCCCACTCAGGCTCCTACAGCTCGCACATCAGCAGCAAGAAGTGCATAAGCGTGCTTTCTGTGAACGGCCGGCCACGCTTGGGCAACGCCAAGACCCAGAGCCAAGCTTCCACCCAGAGCCTCACCTCCTCGGGCCTCGTCACCCAGATGAAGGAGAAGCTGGAGCACAGCAAGCCGCTTCAAGAGCAGCTACCCATTAACCAGATCAAGAGCGAGCCGGTGGACTACGACTACAAGCCGTCTGTGATGACGTCGGTTCCTGGCATGAACGGAGGAGTTTTCAACGGCGGGGCCGCCGCTCCCCTGCAGGGCACGGTGCAGGCAGTGGTCCTGCCCACGGTGGGGTTGGTGTCGCCGATCAGCATCAATCTGGCCGACCTGCAGAGTGCTCTCAAAGTGGCGGTGGACGGCAATGTCATTCGCCAGGTGCTGGAAAGCAACACCAAAGGCCAGGGTCAGGCGAACTTGACCACAGGCACTCTCCACCCAACCACGCAGCAACTCATCTCAGCCATCAGTTTGCCAATCGTGGGGCAGGACGGGAATGCAAAAATAATTATCAACTACAGCCTGGATCCCAACCAGGGCCAGCTCACAGCCCAAAACCTTAAGAAGGAATCCGAGCCAATCTCGCTGGCTCAGCTCTCCCCTGACTCCTACAAGTCTCAGAAGCTTCCAGAAGACCTCACAATCAAGGGGCCCAGGCCTGCCGAGACTATAGAAGAGGGAAAGACCACTAAAACCTGCCTCCTGTGCGACAACTGTCCTGCTGGCCTAGAAGCACTTCACGCCCTGAAACACTGCAAGAAGGACGGTCTTCGGCTGAATGGATTAGATAAGTCAGAGTCTGCAGTCGCTGCCCTGCTGTCAGAGGAAGGACTCTGTAATCAGCCCAAGAACCTTCTGTCCCTGCTCAAGGCCTATTTTGCTTTGAACGCGGAGCCCACTAAAGACGAGCTGGCCAAGATCTCTGACTCAGTCAGCCTGCCGACCCACGTGGTCAAGAAGTGGTTTGACAAAATGCAGGAGGGTCAGATATCACTTGGTGCCCCCACCCCTCCTTCCGAGGAAGAGGATACCTGTGATTCTAACGGCGTGGTGTCTCTGATCGCAGGGAATGACATGGCCACGATGAGTCACTGTCTGACCCAGGACAGTCCTACAGAAGCCACCCCAGCCGAGGTCAACGGCGCTCACAGCGCTCCCTCCTCGCCTTCACCACTAAACCTAACAGCCGACGGTCCTGTACCAGCACAGCCGCCGCAGGGTACAGAGGGACCACTAGACCTTTCACTGCCAAAGCCTGACAGGGAGGAGGCTCAGGGTTCGGGCACTAAGACCTCCCTTCACACATCCACTTCCTCCAGCACGACCAATCGCCATGAACCTCTGAACTTAACTTGCATCAAGAAAGAACCATCGCCACTCTCTTCCATGGGGACCAGCCCAGTTGGACTGTACACCAGCCAGCCCAGTGCCAACCCCCTAAATGTTATGACCACTCAGCTTCCCACTCTGGTGGCTATCGCAGACCAGAGCCGTATGCACTGCCTGAGGGCGCTGACCACCACGAACAAACAGACTATTCTGATCCCACAGCTGGCCTACACTTATACTACTTCAGCCAACAGCCCCGCCGGAACCGAGACGCAGGACATCATCCACCTCAACGGAATTAAGGTAAGATGGTTTTATAAGCGTGATCACTTACTACTTTATTGAGTTTGACTGTGTCATATCTATTCTCCCATCAACACTGTCCGTTCAGACTGGAGGAACCGAACATAAGACCCAATACACCCATATACAATACTAGATACTGAACAGAACACCCAAGCGTCATTGAAAACATGGACCGCATGGTAGAAGCCCAACATCTACAACAAACTCATGGCACCACCCCAAAAGGCCAAATCACGTTTCCTAAAGCAGAGACCATCAAAAGTAGAAGGGAACAACAAGAAAAAAGGAAGCACACAACCCCAAAGCAAAGCAAAGTGCAGTTACCTGGATGTAGCTACTGTTCTGAGCCTTATACAGACTTATTGTTTTTCTTTCTGAGGCAGGAGCTTTTATGAACCAAAACATAGTTGAAGAACCTAAAGCGCAACTTCAACATCGGAAGATTAATCTCAACAGACCAAATATCCGACTGCAGAGTCAAGGAACTGTTGTAAAGTCGGCCATTGTGACTGCGCTGAACCATCGTTTCTCTGGGCGATCCGTCACCTCTTCTCGCCGAGATCATTAACTGGTATTGTTAAAGGCCACGTGTATGATAAATAGTCGGGAGTCTAATCAATAAGTCGTGTATAGAAACGTCAGAATCCAGCCCTTTGCAGAAATGATAACCCTGAACAGTTGTTCTCGGTGGCGACACCTAATGGCCCGGTAATGATGGATGTAGATGTTGGGTGTGTGAGTGATCTCCTGTTCTGTCACCCGCTGGACGTGGGGCTGCACTTTACTGCAGAGCTGCGTATTGATCTCCAGGAATCTCTGTGAACGCAGCACGCCATTGATTTATCGCTGTTGTCTCGTACCCGCGTGTTAAGTGGAGTGGCGTGCCTTGTAAAGAAGCGAGGTAGGAATATAATGCGTTGACAAATATTTCCTCTTCCGGCTGGGTGATTATCTTAAAAGTGGTGGGACCTGATATAATTTCATTAGTGGCTGTGAGCGCTGCCATTAGATGGAACAGCGCTGGAAAGAGCAGCGAAAGCAGAGTGAAATTAACAAGGTTGAGTGGGCAAGAAGCAACCGCTGAATCATAGCCTGTTGCTTTTATTAAGGTACTTTGGGGGAAGCCTCTTGTCGAGGCTGCATACAGACTGAACCTGCTGGAGAAATCTTATAAAGAAAAAAGGAGATGAGTCTCATTATTAATGTAATTTTGACTCAACATGGCTAAAGAGAGACTATAGTGTTGCACATCACAAAAATGTTTGTACCATATATTTTTCGGTGTCAAATTTTGCAGCAGTAATATTCAATATTAGCATAAAATAGCACGCAATCTTTAAGACTTTTTTTGTTGTTGTTGCTTTCATTTTCTTCTCTTAAAGATTCTTGTCTGAACATTTGTTTATGTAGGTGTATGGTTTTTTTTTTTACTTTTTTTTTGCATGAACAATATCTAAATAATTTTATCACAACTAGACAACTGCCCCTTTACAACTGCTCCAGTTTTGCCTTCACATTAGGAACAAAAATGTTTTAGTTTGTTATTATTATGAGCAAAGCGAAGGAAAATTCGGAAAATAAAACAATTCAACAAACTGAAAATGAATGATAAAGAAATCGGTGAAATACAGTGTTACCATGTTGTTCTAAAATGCGTAAACATATCAGCATTATTAGCATTGACGCTAAGACTCATTATTTTCACTTCTGAGACACTACCAGTTTGCTGCTGCCATGAAAGGCTCCAGTGTGATCACACACGTCTCAGGTGGAAGTCTTCAGTAAACCAGACCTTCCAGTTGAAAGAGATGCTGGAGAGATGAAAATATTGAGGAAAATATGAAGTGTAACTCATTTAACTGAACTTTTTTTAAAAATGCGAGCATGAAGCTTTAACTCCACAGCGCCACATCACCTCATTTATGAAGTGTCTCTTTGACGTTCACTTTTTTTATAGAAGACGCTTGTGGTCAACACACTGGTTTACAAATCTGGTACCGTTGTGGCGTTTGCCTCCTAAAGCTTTTTGTGTTTTCCTACTCTCCAGGAGGAGAAGCAGGACGCCAGCTTCGAGGGTGTGTCCACCCTGGACGAGCTCAATGACTCAGACTCTGGCCCTCTGAGGAAAAAGATGAAGAAGACGGAGACCGGCATGTACGCTTGTGACCTGTGCGACAAGATCTTCCAGAAGAGCAGCTCGCTGCTCAGACACAAATACGAACACACAGGTAAACACACACTCACACACGCCACACGTAGATACTAACAACAGCCTGGGTCCAGGGAAAGATGAGTCACGAGTGAAAGGGGGATTTTGGTTATAGAAGAGGGTGGACACCTCAATCCTGCAGCGATTACTCAACACGCAGGAGAGGTCGGGGGAACGTAGTGCTGCCAGCTTCCGAGCTGCCAGCTCCGCATGCGAAGGCTGGGAACCCTGCGTCAGGGCCTCTGGTAGTGATTTACTCAGAGGTTGATGACGTCGCAGCAAAGCGCAGGTCAACTCTCCGAGACCGTTTCTTTTTTCTACCAGTTTATGACTCTGATACCGGGCGAGCAACCACAAGCTGAGCTCCAGATGACGTCATCTTAGGTGAAGCTCGCTGTTTCCTGCCTGGATACTGAGCCCTGAAGCTTTGACGCACCGTCTTGTTGTGTTTTGCTTGGATACAACGCTCATTTATGCTTCCAAACATTGATGGACGTGTCCCCGGTGTGTGTCTGCAGGGAAGCGACCTCATGAGTGTGGCATCTGCACCAAGGCTTTCAAACACAAACACCACTTAATCGAGCACATGCGGCTCCACTCGGGGGAGAAGCCGTACCAGTGTGATAAGTGTGGCAAGCGCTTCTCCCACTCAGGCTCCTACTCCCAGCACATGAACCACCGATACTCGTACTGCAAGAAGGAGACGCAGAGTCAAGGCAGGGAGAGCCCAGAGGAGGATGGCGAGGCCCGGGCGGAGCTGGAGGCCCTGATGAGGGTGCAGCACCTGGCTCCCTCCCAGCTGGACCTGGACGAGCGGGGGAGCAGCACCAGAGAGGACGAGGAGAGCGAGGAGTACGAGGAGGAGGAGGAAGGCGTGGTCGACATGGACGAAATCCAAGTGGTGCAGATAGAGGATGACGGAGGAGACGAGGAGGAGGACGGAACAAAAGAGCGGAACGAAGAGGAGAAAATGGAGGAGGAGGCGAAAGCCGACACGCGGCAAGAGGAGGCGAGCGGCGGAGGAGACGAGCCAATGGAGGAGGACGAGAGCGGAAGTAGAACAAACAGCGACGCGCTTTGTAAAGACCAGACGCCTCAGGAGAACGCAGACTGAACGAGGGATCAGACTCCCGCGGGAGACGCAATCAGATTCCTCCTGTTTGGGATGACCAACGGAGATGATGTCTGCTCATTAGTTTCGGTTCACTACTGTGTAAAAAAAAATCCAGGTGTGCCTGAAAAAAAACTGTCCCACAGGAGAACCTTTTTCTTACTGTGACTGAACAAAACCGAAGGAAATGCATTATACGGACTAAGGAAGCTAGAGCCGACACGTTTTAGATAACGTTTGAGTACTAAAACACAGTGGGTCATTTCTTTTTATCAGTGTTACTAATTTTGCCACTCATATTTTAACCTTTAAATGCTGTACAGTTGGGAGATATTTCTATACCTTTTTATTGTCAATGAACATAAAAGAAGAAGTCAGTATTTTATTAAGTTGGAAGGATAACGAAGAAGAATCCTGTGCACTACACGTGGCTTGGTTTACCTTTGCAGTTTTGTTTGTTCTACCCTTCAGTGTTACCGCGCCACAAACATAACAGCGTCACGCTAGCGAGTGTTAGCATTGTATTTTTATTGTGATTGGAGCCTTACGAAGAAAACACACGATTGCACTCTTTTCAGTCATTTAGGCTTCCAGAAATTGTTTTTCTCACTGGAGGGTTCAACATTTTGGGAAGTTAAACACGAGTCTTCACTGTCTATGCAGCAACAAAAGCCGAAGAGAACCTCCTGGTTTTCTGCCATCTTAAAACAAGTTATGCCACTGAACGATTGAAGAAAAATACCGAGTTCTTTATGCACCACCAGAAAAATCTAGTCGATCTAAAGAGAAGTACAGGCCGGTCTGTGGTTCCTGGCATATGTGAGGGTGCTAGATAGCTAACCCAATTGAGGTTCAGCTGACCCTGATTTAGGTTAGATCAGTTGCTTCTGTCATTGCTTGTGCCTCAACAGCTAGATGCATTCTGGGACGTTCTACCTTGCTGAACCACCGACAGCAGTTGACTAGAGGATCTAGGCTTGTTGGCGACCGTGCTATCAAATAAGGTGCTGACTAAGTGTGCGGATTAACTCGCCGTAAACATTTCTATTCATTCAAGGGTTGCGTTTGGTGCGACACGCACTACTACTGTAGGTGGCGCTCGACCGGACAGGTCACTTTTTGGCAGGAAATATCTGACAAATATTTCGCCTGAGAATATAGGGGAAGTTATCCATTGTGAGTACATGGCTTGCTATTCCAGTCTGGACCGTATCGTGGGTGGAAACAGGCTCAAGCGCGCAAGCGTAGCATCAGCTAGCCGCTAGCACCAATGAGCTAGCAGCAGTTCAGAGTGAATGTCATCAATAAGCTCCTCAATTAATTCCTCTGTTTCCCAAAATGTTGAACTCTGTTTTTTCCCCCCTCGCAACACAAACCCCTCTCACTCCGAGCCTTATGCAAAAACGAAACGGAACAAAAGCTAAACATGCATATCTAAAGTGCCATTGAGTCCCGCTGTGGAAGCTCAGCAGCTATAATCAGGTATTGTCAGAGCCCAGATCAACAAGGACGCCGGAACCACTGTTGACTTTGGCTCGCGAGAAGGCGAGAGACTCAAATCTACCGCATGCTGATTTATCGCCAAGGTTTTTACTGCTCACATTTTTGGTTTTTTTGGATGTTGACGAAAAGCCTTCTGAAAGTTCAGTCAGTGCACTTGATTAGTCGCCATAAAAGTCTCTCTTCAGGTAACAAATATGAACCGCAGGAGTTTTATTCAACAATGTTTTTACCAGTCAGTATTATTCTTTTATGTTCTACTTTAGTGTGTTTCTTTCAGCCTCCACAGTATTCCCCCTCTCCGGAAGTCGGTTTAGTCGTAGAGGACTTTTGTATTTATGTCTTTTTTTTTTTTTTTTTTTTTACGTTTCTTCATGGTTATTTATTACACTCTGTAGTGTACAATACTGTAGTGTGAATTAATACAATAATATATTTTAGTATGGAAAAAAAAACATTGAAAGTTAAAGAAGTACTCCTGAATACGAGACTCCGGGCAAACTGAAGTGGTTTTCCTGAAAGTTCCTCGCACCCTGGAAGCCTGAGAATTGGAACCTGTGACCTCTTTTCTTACATTCTCATGTTTTAGTTTAGTTTCCTTTTCCCTCCCCCTTTTACATACGAAGCTACTGAACTTTTGGAAAATAAGTGTATGTCTACTAGCATGAGTGTGCTGTTGTTATGAAGGATGATCCTCAACCACAAAAGCTGTCCTCTTTGCCAAGCCAAAATGTCTTTGTTTTTATTTGTGCCAACTTGTTTCTTTATTTGTCAAGACCATGTCTACTTTTATATGGCCCCGCCCCTTTTAACACCCTCATCTTTTTATATAGTGATCTTATTTGGTTTCGTTCATGTTTTGTTTTTTATGACTCCCCATCTCACAATAAAAATACATCCAATACAACGGCTTCTGATTGAGTTGCTGTTATGACTGTAGTAAAACTGACCGAGGTCTTTTGGGAAAAAATGGACGTAGGCCTTCAACACCAATGCACCTTATTGTTGGTAAAGTCTTTTTCTTTTGACAACTCCAGGACACCAGCAGGCTTAAGTAAAGACTCAATTGAGTTACTTCAAGTCCAAGCATTTTGCAGCAGACAGTGCCTTCTGGTGGCCTCTGAAAATCAGGACACTGTTTCATGAAACCTTGTCAACTCTTCAGTACTGTGTCATGAGGCCTTCTCTACCCATCGCTACATTGAATTGAGCATCTCCACCCCATCTCTATGAACTCTTCATTCAGATCCGCAGCTTGTGTCAGCAGTTTGTTCTCTGGCACAGTGTGTAACAACAGGTGATGGACGGAACATAGCACATCCAGTAAATCAAGAGCCTTGTCCTTTAGCTCAGCTCTGTCTTCACCAGGACGGAATGACAGGAAGCGGATATGACAGGAAACAGCTCATGGATGATCCAACGGTGATGGTGATGGTGGTCTCAATATATTCACCAAACTTTCTATTTCATCTAGACGCTCCTATCCCTCTGTTGAACTAACCGTCCCTCGATCATGACACTCTCTCCAGCAGAAGTTAGGAATTCACAGATTTAACCTGATGAGGCTTTGTATTCGGTCAAATCCAACATGGTGGCCTCACAAATCTGTTGTGTATTTTCATATACTGTACATAATAAAGGTACCGGTACAACAGGGTTAGGCCCACATCTCCCAGGTCCTCAAACATCAGTCCTAGGAGAAGATACGGATTTGTTCTAAGTGAAAGGACAGAAAACACTCTCATTAGTTTGTTTTCAACAAATACAAAGCAATGTACTCCGACTTTATCCATGGAACCTTACTGAGACAAGTCAAGGTAGAAACACTGGTTCACACTTCCATCTTTAATCGACGCATCCTCCTTTTGTTCCGTTGCCTCTGCGCAGCCAGATCCAACCAATAATATCATAATGGCTAGGTAACATGGCTCCGGTTTCAAACCCCCCACCCACACCGCCTGCTACTAGTCCTGCCCAAGGTCAACCATATTGATCCGGATTATGTTTCCACCGGGGTCGACCCTCCTCCAGCTCTCCCACATCCAGACCCTCCACCGGCATGAATTAGTAATGGAACAGCTAAAAATCTATATTCTCCAGAGGAGTTGAAAATGATACAAACGAGGAACGTATCAGTTCGTATCCTGCACAGATTGTTGTTTTTGTCCTTCCTTGGTCCTGCTGTGTTGCCGGGAGTCAGTGTGAGGGGGAAGTGTTGGGTTGAGAAACCAAGTGTGTTCCCACTGAATACTGCTAAACTGTTCTATCCAGATGTATTTGAATATGTTTTTTATTTCCAATGACTGGAGGTCGAAGAATACAGATGCCTGGGACACCTCAGGAGGGAGATGTTTCCTGACAAGAATCTCTAACTACCTCAAATGGCTTGTCGTTCTTCAACTTTGGGGATCACACTTTAGCCATTCGTGAAGAAAAATACTTGCTTATTTAGTGTTAATAGTCAGTAATTATGGTGTTGTTTAGGGAGAACCATCAGTGATTATTCCAGGATGAAATATAGTCAGGCTCAACAATACACACATCACTACTTTAAGCTTAAGAATCGACGGAATGTAGGTAGATACTACATCAGTACTGTGTCAGGGAAATGAGTCTAACCAAGTTCATGGGTGGCATCATAAGTCGATCCAAACAATAACGTTTTACAGTGGTGGTGACACTATTGCAGAAGGAGGAGGAGGAGGAGGTGCCCACAGAAGGAAGTAGTCATGGCGGGTTACGCTCTGCTTTGAAATTGAATTGCTAAGTAACAATGAATCACGATATGAATCAAACCAGAACAATTTATAAAACTTGATCTGGCCTACTTTCCAGGGTCCATCACAAACAGGAGATGATGTTGCATACTTCTATTTGCTTTTATGAATCGGATGAAGAATGAAGCTTCACCAGAGCAAGGGCTTATGTCAGTAAAAGATAATGGTTTTGATGGAAACTGAGTGAAAAAGTGGGGCATGACAACTTACTACAGGAAGTAGTGGGGACCCAACCAGGAAGGTGTCTGATCCACACTGCGATAAAACAAGATAAAAACACTCATTCTGAGTAAATATGAGCAAGTGAAATCATCTGTCCACACAGCAAGATGATTTCACTTGAGTAGATGTCTCCATTTAAGATGGGCACATCTTGAAATAAGATGGATCCATGACCAAAAAATAACTGGGCTTTAGGTTACTCAGAATGTAACCTTTGGCGGCCCAAAAATAAGTATAACATAATAAATGTTCGCATAAAATAGCAGATGATTAAGTTACGTTGTTAACTTTTTCCTTTGGTCACATTTACAGAAAAATATGAATTACCATTCAGCCTTCTCAGTATGTGTCAATGAACTTCTAGCCTGGAATGTGGGTGATTTTAAACACTATTCTCTATTGAAATGTGCAGTAAACATGATGGAGAAACACTGGTGGATGAATGGATTGAAGTTCGCTCAGGGTGTCACTGAATATGACAACATAAAGGCTTCTGACCTGCAGCATTGAGAAGAATCCAAGTCTATCCAAACCATTCCCAGAGTCTGTTGACCATGTGAGTCAATGTGGAATAATGGTTGGAAGCAATTCAAAGATGCGTTGAAAGCAAAAGTGAGGCTTTAACTTGGAGGGAATTCTTGGCACCATCTGACAGAGATGAAGCCACTGAAGTTAGTAACAGGATGAGATCAGATCAGAAATGAGTAAATCAGAGGAGGTTGTGGAGAAGTTTGGTGACTACATTTCAAATGAGGTTCATGGATGAGTTGATCAGGAAAGGATGACCAATATAGGTGAGAGTGGAGGAGGCTGACGCTGAAGGAAGGAGAAAGAAGATGCGTAGCAAACACCTTGCTTAATTTTAGCTGGTCTGCTCTTTGTTTTAGGAGGACGTGGGTGGAGGGGATTCAGCCGTCTTCAGTCGACGGCGTGTTTGTGTGTGGGCACGGGCTGTACCATCCAACAATGGCTGAAGACGGCCTGATGGAAGTTAGATTTAACCGTCAAGCGCTCCCCAGAGGCTGAGGTGGGCGGCGCGGGAACACAGGACCTCACATCACCTGTCAAAATCTTGAACTGGTTCCGATTATAAATGCAGCCACAGAGGAGCCAAAGTGGCGCTGACGGACTCCAAAAAAAGCTCCTCCACTCAAATGGCCACTGGCTGGGTGGCTCAAGACATTTTACAGGCTTTTCCCTGCCATCCAAGACTGGAAGTGGAGATATTGCCCTAAGTTCTGCTGGGCTCAGCATTTCAAAGGAAAATTGAAAAGCTATAACTGCTAAGAGGATATGGAGTGCTCTTGCCAATAACGGTGCAAGAGCCTGATGAAGTATCACGGCTGCTGGGACTCTGACACCGAGCCAAATCCATGGGGGGGCTGCAACTCCCCGGGGAAATTTAGAGAAAAGCCCGGAGAAGGGAGAGGAAGAAAAAAAAAAACGCCTGCGCTCAGGAAATAGCAGTCACTTAAATATCATGTTCATTTACTCAGCCACTAAATAGCAGGACACAGGCGGAGAAGGGGAGCAGGGGCGTCCTGGCGCGTGTGTGAATGGCCCATCTACCTCCTCACCTGACAAGCGCGGCTCTCGTTCGAGACACTTAACTCACCCCCGACATGCAACTCTCACACAGGGCGCTTTCTCAGGAGTAAATTCTGTTGACGCATTTCTGTGTATTAAAAATACAGTGATGGGGTTTAGCTATTGGTGGATGGCCCCCGGAGATGAGACGTCTTTTCCTCTTATCGCTCACATACACGCAGCCATAAGGCATGAACCTGGAACATGGATGGTGTTGCTGGCTCGGGCCACACCTATGTCTCTTCCTGTAGAGGAGGAAGAGTGACCAATGGAATCAAAACCAGGCCAGAGTCACACGACGACCCAAGCTAACAATCCGTGACATTGTCTGAAGGAGGCCAGATCTGTTTTCCAATGATGTTTGTATTTGTTGAACAGGGTCGTCCGTCATATTGCGTGTCCAATCCCTGGCATGTGGGGTCGTGAGGGAGGACATCTTCATCTCTGAGGGTTGATCAGATTGTCATTTAGCTCCTAGCATGAACATCAGCGAGGAGAATTGCCCTTCAGCTCCGCTACCGCCAGGCTGAAGATAGCGCCGTGTGGAGAGAGCATGAGACTGGTGGTCACCTTTAAGCGATCAGAAGCAGAAGCACGTGGCAAAGCGTCCTTGCTTTCTCCAAAACAGAAGCTCAGTTAAAAGCACGTCTTCCTTACACACGCAGGTACAGTGCATCTCCAGTGAAACGCTGAGGTGGGCTCATGCTGAGGTGGGCTCGTGCTGAGGTGGGCTCGTGCTGAGGTGGGCTCGTGCTTTCCTTTCAGGGTGAGGTTTAGGTCTGACTTTCACCACTTCCCCTCCCTGTTACCACATCGGGACTCGAGTTGCGCTGTCAAAACATCAGCCCGACCACAATCACCTTGCAACCCTGCCTCTACAAACACACACACGCACACGCAGGAGACATATATGCACCCGGATCCCAGGGCCAGTCCAGGTACGGTCGGCCCTCCCACATGGCTGGGACAACACGGAGCCGCTCTCAGTCATGGCTGGAATAACAAAGAGCAGCAAAGAATTCAATTAATCGCTCCGCTCTTTGAGAAGCTCCCACCCACCTACCTGCACACACACACACACACACACACACACCCTCACCTCCCACTCTACTTTGGTCCTCCCACACGTGAAGGAAAACACATGAAGCCTTTCTCGCTGCTGTGTTTCAGGCGTGTTCAGTATGTGTGTGTGTGTGTGTGTGCGTGTGTGTGTGTGTGTGTAATCCTATTGTCCGGTCCTCGATCCACCGTCGCCTGCGAAGCTGCACCTGATTGGCTGCAGCAGGTCAGCGAATAAGCCCATTAAAAAGTCCAACATCTCTTTACATTCCTTCAAACCTTCACCTTCCCGTCCTCACATGGCAACAGGTTTGTGTGCGACTCCATTGCTACATGCACTTAACTGCGAACACAGAATTGGGAATGGAGAATTTAAAAAAAGCACAATAGAAATAGACTCTATTCACCGTAGGAAAAATTTAATTCATGGTCTGTTTCAATCAAAACGTGGATGGTGACTTGATTCGTATCCCAGGTGAAATTTCAGGGTTTCTTCGTAGACGAGCAGCTCCCATGGAAACAACGGAAATATTAAGACAGCTCAAGTACGCAATCCAAGATGGCCTCCCCGAACGTAAACAGGAAGATTTTAACCCTGTAGATTTGTTTTTTCTCTTCACGTGTCAGCTCACTGAAACGTAGCATTAAACTCTGTCAAGAGTCTGAGAAACTAATGTCCTCTCTACTGCACATGCAACCAGTTTTTGTTTAGTGAAGCTTTCAGCTTTTGATTCCCTTTATGGGATCAGACGAGAGGTGTGGGACTCCTGTCCATCGCAGGACTCATTTTAGTGTTTCTGCCTGTTTTTGGACTGTGGGAAGAAACCAGAGTGCCTGCAGGAACAAGACCAGGAGGCGAACATACAAACTAAACATGGGGCCGAGACATGTTTGCTGCAGGGGCTTCCTCAAGCTGAATTTGGTGGCTGTGTCAGGAGGTGTGTCTATATGGGCAAATGGTTTGTGCTGGATTCTGTAATATTTGTGACCCGCTGGTTCAGTAGAGAATACACATCACCTACTTTAATCCTAATATCCATGACATATGTATTAAGTGCAATCAATAGACGGGGTCATGACTTCACTGCACGTGGGAGTCTCCACAGGTTTCTTGTTTCCAGAACTGAGTAGTCAAATCATTGGGAAAACAAATGTATTTTATTTATATGTCTATTGGAAGCTTAAGTGATGCATTGGAAGAGTGCGGTTCCTTCCTAGCGGCTTCAAGTAATGACTCTTTATGTGGCCTTCGAGGAAATTTGGAAAATATTCCAACTTTCTAGAACGTATTAATATTGAATTCTAACATGGGTTTTGTTTTTCTTACATGACACTGTGTGTGGTGGCTGTGAAAGTTGTGCTGATTTTGTAGTGCAGATATTTCTGTTATTGTATGATGTGAAAGTCAATGAAGAGATGTTTTAAAAAATACATATATTTTTTGGGACCCATCATGTCAATGGGACTCACTCAGATGTGTGGGATGAGAATGTGTTCGGCACTTTTTTTTCCACTCAAGTCCATCAAACGAGAAGACCGTCAGGGATTTTAATATTGGAATCAATTTAGTCTCTGGCCAACGAACCCGGCTCATTATACTTGTCTCAGTAAATGTGGAGCCGAATCTGGCGTCCTTCATGACCTGTGCCAGAGTTTGTCCTCAGCGCTGGCGTCAAGCATGGCTCCATTTCGGCGTGAGTTTGGACGCTGCCTTTTGTCAGCGTTACTGGTAATAACAATTATGGACAGGATTCCAAAGTGCAGCCAACGTTCACAAGATTGTGTGTCGACTTTTGGAGATGAATCCATCAAGATGGAGGAACAGTCGGGTCGAAAAGCGGCTCCTGAGTCGAGGACTTTTCCACCTTTGCAAAGTTAAAACCAAGAGTCGTGATGTGAAGTGAATGACGGCGCATTACACAATGTTTTAGTTGGACTGGACTTCCCACTGCAGTCCCGGTCTCTGAGGACGGGAGTGCTCTGTGGACCAGGAGGAGAAGACAAGTCATGCAGAAAATATCCAGATGTGGTGAGTCGACATCTGGACGCAGAGAAACTGGCCCTGGTCCTGCACGTGCTGGCGTCATCACCGACTCACCCCCCCCCCGTCACGGCTACGTCATCAGGTTAACCGAGACGCGGCGTCCTCTGCTGACTCAGCAGAACGTTCTTCCAATCTTCACCACTGCTGAGCCGTTTCTGCCGAACGGTAACTCAGTGAACGTGAAAGACTGAGTTTGGTGGTCAAATTAAGAACCTGTTTTTTACCCACTGTATTTTCTTAATGCGAAAATGTGATTAACATTCATGTATTCTACATTGTAGCTGACACTTTAATATGACCGCAGAATTAATTCGGAAAACAAACAGAGTTGTTTTAGGAGAAGGACGATGTTTTTAAAAGCCATTGTGGGTCCAAAGTTTGCTCATTTCCAGCCGCGTTTCTCATGTTCACACCAGATTTCACTTCGCCTTCACTTCATACGGCCACTTTCTGTTATGATAAATCCCCTGCGGTCCAAAATATACTGCTGAACTAAGACGTTTTGACGATCTTTGGCTCCTGAGTGCGACACATGGGAGAGCGTCTGACCTTCCAGCAGGGACTGTCGTGATCCCAATTTACAATGTCCATTTTGATCAATTCCTGCTTCAAAGGACAGATGTTTTTCATGTAAATTAGGGTACACAATATTTGCGTGTGCTACTAAAGAACTTGAAATATTGTCCTCTGCATGTGCAGGCCTCAACACAAGAGGTTGCTTCAGCAAATGGCAGTGCATCCCAGCTCCTCAGGGTTGGAGGCAGGGGACCATAGACCATCACAGGGCGACGCAACTCAACTCCACAGGGAACCAGTTTAAAGCCTCAGCACTTGAGTCTTGAATCTTGTCCAAAAAACACATTTAAGTTCAATTACAAATATACCATTTAGTTCTTTCATGAGATGGAGTTTAGTTGATCTGAATCTATGTGCAAGCTTAGTCTCAATATGAAAAAGTTGCCTAGTTTCCTCCATCATTTTCCTGTATCTGTTTCCCTAGTTTCCCAGCGTTATTATGCCAAAGTGGGTCTTTCAGTCACAGTCTCCAGTGAGCGTCGCAGACTCATCACCACAAATCACCTCCGCACATTAGCGCCGCGTCTCGCCCAGCTGACGTGAGTGAGGAGTGTTTTCATATGTTTGTATTGAACCGCTGGGATGCTGCAGCCGGCGGGATCCACCGCTAAAATCACCGAAACAAGCGCCTAAATCAAAGCCACTTTCATTTGCTGGTCTCATCATCATCAGTCCAGGCAGATGGAGGGAAATGAAGATGAGGAAGGGGCTTCATCGGTGGGAGCCACAATCCCTTCTGTCCTGGCCTCAGCGTTTGTCTACATTTCCCTCTTTTATTAGGACACCCGAGGCCTCGTCCATCAGCACCGCTGACCTCTTGATCCCCGGCAGAGCCCCCTGTGTGAGGGTTCAGGAGCTCTATGTGTTTGGCCCCGCCCCTCAGGGCCCCTGCCTTCCACAATAGGACGGAGGTGGGAGGGGAGGTGCGGGGGGAGAGGGCAAATGGAGCTTAGAAAAGACGGCAAAAAGGAAGAAGGTGTGCAAGGAAAAATGAAACAGCGACCCTCCGATGCGTGTGAGCTTAATCCTCACACACTTTAAGACCTGAAACCATGTTGGAGTCTCATCGCTCGGTGACAGATGGTTCAGCATTGACAAATCAATTAAGCTCCACCTCATCATCAGGGGCGCCGTCTGCACCCCCACCACCCTGGGGTCTCCTCGCTCGGCCACTCCTCCATCCCTCTTGGCCTAAATCACCCCCCCCCCCTTGCTTCCAGGAAACAGGGCAACAAGATGAAGATAAAACAAACAAAAAAAGACTGGCAGCACTTGAAGCATCAGTATGGAGGGCTTCCACGTGAGCGTGGACTGGACCAGAGAGGAAGCGATTCTGTGTGTTTATAAGCCCAGTAGAAGCAGATCTGCCAGGTTCTGAGGAGCCAAGAGTCCTGATGCGTTTCTCCGGCTCAGCGTGGAGGTGGAGAGGGAGGAGGATGAGGAGGAGGGTGGACGTTAGGGGAAGTTAATCCAAGGAGAATAAACAGCACAGCCTAGAGCAGGTAAGCATCTGGGTCATGGAGGAGACGAATCCATGCTCATCACTGCCCCCCGGTGGGTTTGGGGGGAAACTACCAGCAAGGGGAAACGACTTCATGCAAAACACGCATGGAGCATTTGAAGTCAGTCAAAGCTTATTTCAGGCACGAGTCTGGTGATCCAACCTGTCGAGTGAAATCCCTCCTATGCAGCAGATAATTCCATCTGCAGCAGATAGAGATATTTTACCGGAAAGCCTCAGGTTGTTTCTCAGCAAGCTTTTCTCTACAGATCCACATTGAGACCACGGAGAAATGATGTGACGCACAAGCAGGTCCATATCAATGCTCATGATGATGCCCACTGTTTCTCCTCTCCACATGTCCAAACCATCACTCCCCACTAACTGAGCCTCCAAACATGAGGTGTCCCTCTGATGTACTCACTACCTTTCTTGTCACTGCCAATGAATTTATGTTCTGTTTCGCCCCTGTCTAATCTCTCTCTGTGTCTGAACCTCAAATACCTGAGCTAGTTTCACTACATGTCCGACTGGCTTCAAGAGACTTTCATTCTTCTCTTTCTCTCCACACTCTCTCTAAAAATCACTATATCATCAGCAGCCATCATTGTCAGTGCAGCGCCCTCTCTAACCATCATAAACAAGAGGAGCTGGTCCTTCTAATCCTTCTCTCACCTCGAATTCATCCATCCACTTCCTTTAGAAACATCATGTCAAAAACACATCCACATGTCTCCGATACTGACAATAATGTGTTGGTGTGAACAAACACACACCTAATGTGACTTAGCCAAGACAGTGCTGTTCTGTTCGAAGGATTTTTCTAAAAACCTAAATTTACCAACCTGCATCATATTCGCTGGCTTTATAGTCAACCGCAAAGTGCATGTTTGCTATGGGATTAATGCAGAACGCATCAATAGGAATAATCCCAGAGGCTCACTATAGAATGAGTACTAAAGCCTGGATTATCTGGTGCACTCTATAGTTTGATCTTCATTTCATCCTTTTGTTTTGATGTCCATTTTGCCTGTAACAAACCTCAACTGTTTTTTGTATCAAAGGATGAAAGTGACCAAAAACAAATTTCAGTCACATTATTTTATTTTAAAAAGTGTATATATATATATATATATATAAATATATATATATATATATATATATATATATATATATATATATATATATATATATATATATATATATATATATATATATATATATATATGTATCAAAGGATGAAAGTGACCAAAAACAAATTTCAGTCACATTATTTTATTTTAAAAAGTGTATATATATATATATATATATATATATATATATATATATATATATATATACACAAAAAAAAAGTTGTTGACAGCCCAATGAGCTTCAATGAAGAGCGTCCTCTATTGGAAGCTAAAGGTAACGCAAGCGCTTTATGAAGCTTCTGAGCGATGTTGACGTGAATATTACATCATTTTGTCAGCATTAGCTCGGAGTGCTCCCGGTGACAGTCGGGAAAGGTAGGAGGGAAGTTTGTCATGACGTGGTGGGGTAATGGAGGGGATGTGTGGGTGCCCTCCTGGCTCGACTCGATCCCCCCGCGTCCCGTTTACTCATCCGATCTGGGGGCAGGAGAGAAAGAGAGAGTTGAGGGTTGGCGAGACCCCTGGGGAGAGATTAGCGCTGACAGCACAACAAAGAAGAAATATGCCGGGGGCCCTCGGCTCTCGCACAAACTCCAATGTAATGTACGGCTCTCAGCGCGCCAAGCAGGATCAACGTAATATATGATCGACCCACTTTGCGGTGTGCTCTGCTGGCAGTGATGTAAAAGCGATTTATGCCCATAAAAATGTGCGAGCTAATTAAGTAAGACGTTGGCACGGCAGCAAATCCAATGAGCTTATGAAGGAGCTGGCAGAGCCAGGGGCCCCCACCTCTGAGGAGTCCACCTGCAATCACGGAGAAAGTTTCTACTGAGGAACACTCGATGGTGACACCTGAACCCAGTCCTGAGGTCGCTGACTGAGCAGCATGCAAGAAGGAACCTATCGCAGCTTCGATGGAGAGACACCGGCTGGCTGCTCACGCTCCGGTTCTGGAGCCAAAGACTGCCGATCAAACAACAGTGCCCATTTGGTTCTGATTGTTCAGACCATCTTTCCATCCCTTCATCCCTTAAGCGTGAGCATCATGTGAATACGTGTCTGGAACACAGGCCGCTCTATTAGGTCGATTGCTTGCACTGAATCAGACCTCCTGCTATTGAAAGTGGCTCAATACTCAGTGGTTTAGAGTCAACGAGGTGCTCGTAATGTGGTGCTTTTGTTGGCTCCACATCCATTATGCCAATTTCCGTGGAGTCTTTAGGGGGCATTCCGGTCCAGACAACATGTCTTCCAGAAACCAGCTTTGTAACTTGGATGTAGAAGCCTGAGACCAGTGGTGGGCATCAGACCACAGCTGAGACTCTCCTGGATGACCTCATCAATAACTGGATGCATTTTCAGCCTGATTCCAAACAGCCTAAACAGAGAAAGGACTCAGAGGGGAAATACAAATAAATAATAAAATAAAAATGTTCCACCCAAGGTGAATTAAATGTATGGAAAATGAATGAAAAATACATTTTACAAATGGTGTGAGGTGACGTCTTCTTCTTCTCTCTGCGATATGATAAAATAAATAAATCATCAAATTTACCATGTCTGACTTAGGATTCAAGAACTCAGACATCCACAAGATTACATTTTCAATATTTTTGAGGAAAATGTTTTTAAATTTTAAAATAAAAATAAAATATGGAACCGAATGACCATTTAGAATAAATAAATATAGATTACATTAATTATTAAAAAAATAATAAAATTGCATGTTATATCGAAAAAGAAAAAAATATATATATATTTTTTCCTTTATATATATATATATATATATATATATATATATATATATATATATATATATATATATATATATATATATATATTACTGGTGTTAGTAAAATAGTATTGCTGCTATTAACAACAATAAAAGGAGCTTTGATTGTTAAAACTTTCCCCCAAATAAGATAAAACTAAAGCAGACGAATAATTTTAATGTATTTATTTATTGCTCGGGTTAGAGAAGACAAAAAAAAGCAAAAGAGAAAAGGGCCAGTCGCGACAGCCGTAGGTTTTGAAAACAGTTCACTATTAAAGGAGTCAGAGCGACTGTGCCTCTCCAACAAGCTAGTGAAGGCCATCATGGAAGGCCACGGAGGACAAACAGCAAAGGTGAAATAACAATACTCCAGATGTCATAACTACCAGGTGAAACCTCCCAAAAGAGAGCAGCAGGAACACTTTTTGGCTGGCTCCCTTCTTTGTATGCAAGCGCTTAATTTCCCCAGACCCCCATAGCAGCTGCTGCGGGCGGAACCTGGAGTGGAGGAGCATCCAACTTGTTGCAGTGTTCAGAGATGTATCAATGAGGTGAGGCAAGGTGTGTGTGTGTGTGTGTGTGAGAGAGAGACAGAGAGAGCAGCTGTATCTGTCGGCGGGTAAATAAATAGATCTCCTGGAGAGCAGCCATTATCTGTCACCGGCCGCTGATACAGTCTTGCCTTGTATTTATTGCAGACTTAATGGACCTGATTGTATTACCGGAGCAGGGAAAGAAAAAAAAAAATCCATCGGCCGTGAGGAGCTACTTTCAGCATCCCGCAATTACCTTATGTAAATCCTGGCCTGGAATGTTGATCCACTGCTATTTAAAATGCATTGAATTTCCATGGAAAATGATCCATTCCGGCCGCCTGCAGCTCATTAATAACAACCCGGAGCCACCACTGACATTTGGGAGACTCTCGCGCTCGCTCAGACTGGCGGCAGGAAGGAGGGCGGGGTTTCTGGGCGAGAGGGGGTTTTAAATGAAAGTGCTGGGCTAAGTGATGGACTCCCTGTGTTTGGTTGGAGAGCGGCGAGATTTAACGTCTTCATTAATGTCGCTCTAAAATGAGAGAGGCCGGACTGATGCTGTGATGGAGAGCATCTTCAGGGTGGAACCCACCTGTCCATCAGAAGAAGGCAAAGGATCCCCTCTTTCGCTCGGTGGGTTTGATCCTTTCATCTTCGGCCAAACTGGACCACGCCTTGTAATTGGCTCCTCTGAATGTAGACAATCAGCTCCCAGTCATTCCTTTGGTCTTCACTCCGTCTCCGTGTTCCATGTGCTGCCCAGGTGTCTGCCACCTGGACACACTCTGACAGACAAACAGCTCCTTATGTGGTGAGAGCAGCCAGGACTTGGGGCAGTTATTCAGGAGGCAGAGCACCCTTCACCTTTCGCTTTGGTCCATTGTTTTTGTCGCACAAGACAGAATTCTGGGGCAAGTGGCATTTTATTGAATATTTGAGGAATATTGCAAACAGCCTAGTATAGGTAATATTTGCCACAAGAAGCCACATTTTTCAATTTGAATGAATTTGGTATATTACTGAATCAAATGAATCAACAAAATATTGTTGTTAAAATGTACAGATTGCTTTTGTTTGCTTTTGTTCAGTGATTCCGCCATGTTTGTAGTATATATATGTATGTGTATATATGTATGAGTATATATGAATATATGTATGTATATATATATATATATATATAGATAATGAAAAAAGAAAAACTGTGTGGCAGTAATGCTGTATTTAGTGCACACAGTCGAAGAGTTGTGAGTTTCCTGAGTGACACTGCATGCTCGGGTGGTAACACCCATTTCATGGAAACCAGTGTGATGTCACTTCAGAGTATGGCATCATACTGGCACTAATAATAGGAGATTTAAGGCATCCTGCTGTGGAAAACTGGGCGTCCATTTTTTCATGTTTAGCAGTAGGATGGCCAGGCGCCCTCCTAGCTAAAAGCCTGCTGCTACACCTTCAATAGCAAAGATCTTGTGAATAAAACCAGGAATATACTGGCCGCCGCCTGGGAGGTTCCTCAGGTGTGGAGACCCTGCACTCACGTAAGCCATGATGAAGAAACCCGGTGCACTGCCTCTGTGGTGTGTCAGAGCAGAGTACAGAAGAGAACTTTCAGCTGCTGTTTGTCCGCCGTCCTCCCTCCACCTGCTAATGTGACGACGGGAAGTGCTGAGTTCATCCATCTTTAATGCTCCATAATGGCTTGTTCTCATTACCTGCCCACACCTCAGCCTCAGACGAGTGGGCCGGACCAGACCAGAAACCACCAGCAGCATATGGAGCACTTCAAACGCTCCCGGGCTCCTGCGGCGGCGCCCATGAATTATAGAAATGATCTAATTGTTTTCTCATTTGGAAATTTGGGGTGTGGGGGGGAGGGCAGGGGAGGGGTCCTTGTTGGAGTCTGGGATTTAAGAGCCTGAGGTTTTTCCACCAGGGGATCGTGATTCTGTGACGCCTGTGGAAGTCAAGGTGGTCTGTCCAGTCAAAACAGAGCCGGGGCTCGGCTGTAAGTCAAACCTGTTGCAGTAAACTAACACATGGGCCGTGTAGACTGGGGGAGCGTGAGGGGGGGACTTCAAAGAGCTCAGGATCAGAAGACCTCGGAGGACTTTGGAGATTCAGACACATAAAGCTGAGATTCCTATTCTGGCTGCACTGAGAACAAACGTTTGGAATATCAAATTATTCTGTAATCTGGGGCTCTTGTTCTTAAGTGAGGGGGGAACCCCAGAGTCTGGAGGGAAGCTGGGATCAAGTCATGTTGCTATAGTAGAGCACTTAAGGCAGAATAGTGTTCATGTGTTTTCTAAAACGTGCTGTCAGATGTCCACCAGGCCTCGCTCTCAGCAGGGAGTTCACTGGATCAGACCGAGTCCCAGTCCCAGCTCCGCAACCTCTCACCAGTTTTGAGTCACACGAGCTCCATGAACAAGAGGTTGTCCACAGGTTCCAATCCAAAAATTGACATCTAACCAGCCACAACTTAACTCATGAGTCGACCTCACATGTGTCTTGGACCGACACGACTTGTTTTGGTCTAGAACGCAACGTGACACAGTAACACTCATCTACTTCCAAGCAATGACAGTCACTGGGACTCACTTAGGTGTGTGAGACTCCCTGAATCTCAAACACTTCCTGTCAAGTCATTTGAAAACAGCGGTTTCCAGTCCACAAGTGAAATTCAGATGCCTGCTATTCTCAAGAACCCACCCAGTGGACACTCTGCATCATTTTTAGTTCACCTTTCTACAACAGACTCCGATGGGGCCACATGACCTACTGTCACTGTTGTGAGGGGCCCCGAGACAGGAGGACATTTGACACAAAATAGGAAACCATCTGATAGGAAACCATTTCAATGTCTCTAACATGTCTTTCATGTCTTCATTTGTGATCAATACGGTTATTGATATTTAATCTACTTACACATAAAGAAACCAAAACCTTGTGAAATGACATGAAAGCATGTGATCATCGTAAAGATATTTGTCATTGAAAAGTCCAACCAGCAGCAGAACCAGGTGCAAGTCATATTCATCAAACTTACTAAAGAAAAGAATTTATGCAAACTGTTGAGAAAATTGGAAAAACAGAATTCAATTTTGAATAAAATAAATATTATAAAACCATGTCTAAATATCATAAAACAAAAAAATACATACTTTTTGTTATAACTCCAAAGAAGATATGAGTAAATGAAAGTATCACCAAAAAAAAAAACTTTGAGTGGTCCTCTAGGGGGCGTTCGCGGCCCAACCATGGGCCCCCCCAAGTTTCCCTGCTTGTTGACATTCCTGATCATATTTTTATTTACTTTTCAACTGTTGATTTGTTTTTAATTCAGAACCTGATTGTATTCACTTCTGGTGTTCATTGTTCACAGCTCCTTGCACCCACATTCCTCTCTCCCGCCAAAAAAAAACCAACGAAATACTCATTTTGATAACAACAGAAATATATAATTCGAAAGAATTAAATGAACACTTTCCAACTCAGAGATTTTTTTGCACTCCGTTTTTACGAACCTGTTTACCTAGATAGGTATGTTGGAGTGATGGGTAGATGAGGTCTGATGATATTCAAAGGCAACCAGTTGGCACTGTCTGCGTCAAACGTTTGATCAACTGAATGAAACCTCACATGAAACCAAGGACGCCATCTAGTGGCCTCTGAAAATAAGAACCCTGCAATACTGTGTCATACCTCATGCACCCATCACTAGCATACAGATATATTTTGTTCATATTTACTCTGTTTAAGATACTTTCCTTTCTCCTCTTCCTTTCTAGCTTTAGATGACATGACTTGGTGCGAAAAAATTAATAAAATGAAGCTCCTAAATATTTGTGCGTCAAACTCTAACCTTGTCAGTATTCTGCATTATAAACTCTGAAAAACAGAATAAATATTTGACACACAAACAAGCTCAGTGACTGTCAGACAGAAAGAGATGGCAGACTTGAATGACAGTATTGCAGGGTTGATGAAACAGTGTCCTAAGTTTCAGAGGCCACTAGATGGCGCTCTTGGTTTAGAAATGATGTGAGGTTTCATTGAATTAGTTGTTAAAGTCCCAAACAGCGCCATCTAGTGGCCTCTGAATATCAGGACACGGTTTCATGAAACCTCATCGTCCCATCGCTACTAAAATGGCAGCAGACTTCATAGCTTCCACTCTGTTTACTTTGAATCCAGTAACACAGCAAACACTTCCCATTCTGAACATTTAGTTTGTCTTTATTTCTCACCAACAGCCTGAAAGTTACATTCGAATGTGCAGCCGAAACCCTCGATACACACGTGTAACAGTCTCTGTTCATCTTCACAAATGTGTCATTGAAATTTACAAAGAGTTTTCACCATCTATTCACATCTAGAACACGTTAACAACTAGCTTCCGTTGCTGTACAACTGATCTGACAAGTTTCATCCACGTTTCATCCAAACACACTTCAAGTCACGCTGAAATACTAGTAAATATTCGTGGAGCCGCGTGAATCTACGGGTGCGGAGCTGCAGCGTGGACACCGTCGGACGACACGACACAGTTTGAACGACGACGCTCGCTTTAATTTCATGTAGCTGACTCACACACGCACAGGTTGGAAGGGTTAACACTGGTCGATATGGGGGGCGGGGGGTGGGGGTGACACACCATCCGTAACTCCAGTTCGTTCAAGTGCAAAAAGACAACACTGATTATGTTTCCCACAGAGCCCAGAACCACACGGGGGTGGGGAGAAGGGGGCGGGGCTTCACACACCACAGAGATCCAGTTCCGCTCAGTCACCTTCAACACCACAGTAGTTGCACACGATCTCCACAAGAGGGCGCAAAAAAGGCTTGAAGATGACCTGCAGGGGTCCAGTGAGGCTGAGAATGCTCCAGCAGAGGGCAGAAGTCACGTCCAGTGAATCCACCCGCAGAACTATTAAGTGCAATGCCATGCTTGTGTAAACTGTCATGAGCGTTTGGTCCACAGTCAGAGAGAAGAGGAGGAGGAGGAGACCAGCCGCCGCCGCCGCCTCTACCTGCCGAACACGCTCTCGTACTCCAGCAGGATCAGCTCCACGATCTGGTTCTGGTAGACCATGTGGATGGCGATGTTGCCCGTCTCTGTCTCGGGCCGCAGCAGCGTGGGTCCGAACACGATGGCGACGCTCTGCGTGGTCATGCGGTTGGCCTCGCCGTGCTCGATCACCCTGGAACAAACAGGGAACAAGTCACCACGTGCTCCTGCCCAGACCGTAGTAGCTTTTTAAAGATCTGCTCGCTCCAGCGACAGAGCAGAGGAGAAGCACATCGTAGAATGTCAGGCTGTAAATTCCCAGCAAGGAGAGCGACTGAGTTACAGCACGATCACAATATAAATGCAAATCAGACACAAATGTCATCAAGAGCAGACCGTGCTGCCTTTGTTTGGGGTGAGAGGACGAAACCACAAACCTGACGCTACATATATAAGAACAGGAAACCATTTTACAGGCGAGAGGCTTGTACCTGCGCAGGTGTTTAAAGAGGACCTGCATCGTCTCCTGGTTGGGTTTTGGCAACTTCTTGATCAAGTCTCGGATCGAATTCACTCTCTGCTTGTAGTCCGAACACTCTGGAGAAGATAAGACGGGTCAATGGCGCCATCTAGTGGAGCGAAGTGTTCTTACTAAGCAGGAATCGCAGCTCACTGATGGCGTTCACAAAGTCCTCAAAGGAGCTGTAGGTGAAGAGAGGCTCCGGCAGCTCTCTGAAGAACATCTTCAGTGCTCCGGTGGTGACGTGGATGTCCTCCCACTTGCTGTCGTTCAGGTCCAGCTTCTCATCTGAGGCACACGGACAGAGTTGAGTTACTGTCAACACTCCAAAGATCAGTTCGTGCAGATGGTAGAATTGAAATTGTTAGTCAAACCTCAACAACAAAAACGTGCATAACTGAGTGGTTCGCTGCAACAATGAATAGATAAGAATAAAAGCACATGAAATAAGATACATTTATCAGGAAGAAATGGGGACATCATGATCATTATTTTGTTAAAAGGTCAAACTGCTATATAATATACACATTAAACACAAGTTCCAAAAAGTGAAATTGAATTTATGAAGAACAAAAGATTTTAAGAAGGGGGCAAAAAAAAAAAACTAATAATATCAACAATCTTTATAAATATATAATAAGAAAAAAATAGATCTTATGGAACACTCTTTAAACACAATATTTTTTAAAAACATATTATATAATAATAATTATATAATTAGAAATAGAAGAAATAAATTAAACTATTTGGATATTTAAAATGTTCTCAAAAAATGTTTCATTATTTTGCTGACAGATTAAAAATAAATACGTTCTAATGAGCAAAACTGACAAATAATACATTCTCACAGGGAAGATACATGCACAAAAAAAGTTTAGAAAATAATAAGAAGAAGAAGAAGAAAACTTTCTTTATGTAGCATGTTTCAGAAATGTTCTCATAAACCTGTTGATCGACAACAACAAAAAAAACGTGCTTGTTGTCGAGTCGATTTCTTGCTGTGCCAGGACGGTGAGTTAATGGGGTCTTACCGTGGTTGACAGCAAAGCGGAGCTTCTGGATCACCGCCAGGTTCCCGCTGACTCGGTAGAGCCCGTCCACACTCAGACCTGCAGCACAGACACGAGGGAGCAGCAGCGTTAACTTGGTTTCAACCTGCATAAGTGTTGTGGAAAGGGGGAATGCGCTAGTGCAACATGGGCCACTAGGGGGCAGCATGAGCACTTACACTATCTGTGGTGCTAGAGTAAAGAATGTCTTCTATGAACAAGGTAATTCTTTAGATTTAGATCCTGCATGAATCACTGTCGTCCGACTTGTGACCACTGCTCCGCCTCGTTCACAGGCACGCAGGTCACTTCCTGAACCCACCAGTGTTCTCCACGTGGTCGATACACATCCTGACGAAGTTTGGCACCGTGGTGTTCTCCCGCTGGCACAGGCTGGTCAGACTGCAGCCGAACACCTGATCTGGAAAGCAGCGAACACACACTCTCATTGTCGAGCAGATGGTGACTCCAGAGTCGCCCAGTCGACGCTGTCCTGCCGGTACCTTTGATGTAGCCTTTGTCCCGGACCGCCTGATAGGTGGGTCGACGGGTCAGGAACTTCTTCAGCTTCAATCTGGTCTTCTTCTGGTCCGACGCGTCCATGCTCACCGAGGTCTTCATCGCTGGAGGGAGCAGGACAGAGGGTGAACAACCTTAATGACGGCAAACACCTTTTCTCTCAGCCAGTGACTCACTTCGGTTTTTCTTTGAGTCTCTGGGATCCTTCTCTTTGTCTTGTTTCTCTGCTCCAGGTGAGTCAGGCATGTCCTCCTCGATAGCCTCATCTGACTCCCAAACCTGAGGAGCGCAGATCAAACACGTTGGAGAGAAGGGCCAAGCGACAAAATGAGTCCGGACTCATTCTGAAAATGGCTCGCTCACATGTGTGTTGATGGCCTCTGTGAGGGCTCGGTACCAGTCGTTGATGACGCTGTCGATCTCTGACTGAATCAGCAGCTCGGTTCCCTGCCGGGTCTTCAGCTCGATCACGTGCTTCTTGCTGGACTTGTCCTTGGAGGCCCAGTCCACCGAGCCCCCGCGCAGATCCACCGTGAACTCCGGCTTGGACTGGTTGCCGCCGAACTTCTGGAGGAAAAAGACAGAAGGCCATGAGGAGGCTGGAGGACGGAGAGAGGGTGAGATGGTGTGGAGGGGAGCGGCGTCACACAGCAAAATGCTGGTATTAAATGAATTAGATCTGAAATTCATCCACGTTCTTGGTTCAATATTACTGTGTTAGAAGTCATTTTAATAGAAGAAACTCTCATTGACATTAGTAGCATGCTTCAGAGAGAGAGAGAGAGAGTATTTTCATTTCTTAAACAATCGAAACAGAATTATTCTGTTTATTCAGAGTCGGGTGTGGCGTTCAGGGGCATGAGAGAGATCGGGACTTTGCCAGCACTCAAGATCTATGTCACTATAGGAGCCCTACTACTGCAAGACTTCAGCTAAAGAATGTTTCATTGGTTCTGCGCAGGGTCACACGTCCAACATGAATACAATCCAGGCCACCTCTGCACATGGTCTCTGAGGTCGGAAAGGAAGACGCTGGGTGCATATCGCGATTTAAGGCAGCGTATGCCGACAATGAAGAAGTTAGAGGTAAGTTGAGGGCACGCTGGTATATGTAGCAGAATGTTGAGGTCGAGGTCAGCTAGCATAGCTCTCATACGCAGGACAGAAGTTCCAGCGATCGCTCCTGGAGTTGGAACTTCTCAGATCACTCAAGCTAGAATCATGACTCTTCTACAATGCAGAGCAGCTTCCGCTGTCTAGTCAGTCGATGAGTTGGAGGACAAGACTGAGTCAAAGCTAGCGTCTGACACACAGGTTAATGTTGCACACTAGCAAGATTCCAGGAGCGTTAAGAAAGAAAAGGTGGTGCAGTGGATGCAGCCGTGGCACCAAGCAGAGAACAGGAGCCTGAAGAGAGTGGTGTTATTCTCAGTCCAATATTACTGGAGCGTCAGGAAGGTTATGGAGGCTTCAGAAGCGCGTGGGCAGAGACAGGCAGCAGCTCATGCAGAGAGAGGGACATACAGTGGCAGCCTGCACGGGCCGACAGTTCACATAGGAGACAGCAGGACGGGGCTTGACCGAGCGCTTCCAGCTGCTCAGCAGAGTGAGGAGCAGCTCCGGGATGGAGCCGCTGCGATAGTAAGACTTGAGGAGAAAGCAATAAACAGAGGACGACACAGTTCAGAGCCGCGGAGGCAATGAAGACTAGGCAGTATCATGGAAGAGAGACATCAGCTGGAGGAGAAGCCGGCTGGAGGAGGGACGTACCCAGCTGGTGCTCGCACCCTGACCCTTGGCGAAGAGCAGCGAGGAGCCCTGGAGCACCGTCCACGCCGAGGCCCAGTTCTTCCTGCAGGACACAACAGCAACGACACGTCAGACCGGAGCGTCGTAGGGGTTGGAAATGTTTATTTACGTCAATATTACAAACTGCATTCTGATTTCAGTAAACTTTGTTTAATAAATGCTTTTGTGAGGAAAAATAACAATAAATTTATTAAAAATTTCATGCAAAAATTCTGTCATATTTCATATTATTATTATTAATGATTTGGAATGGATGGGATGAGAAACGCAATTAACATTAGTTAGTTCTCTTAAAATATTATTTCTTTTTAACAGTCATTACTTAAGTAATAAAAAATAATATCATTACATAATTATTATTTTTGAAGTCCCTTTTTTAATGCAATTAGTTACCTGATTAAATTTCATATTCATCGATTGGAAATTCATTTTATGATATTACAATTTTTTTCTCTTTTTCAAAATGTCACAATATTTAGGGATTCACTTTGTGCTTCTGGTTTTTGCTTTTTCTTTCTTCTTTTCTTCTGAAACTCCTCTGTATTCAGCAACCTTTACGACCCAAACATAATTTTTAAATCACATATTGGCAGCTCCTCACCTGACTTTCTTCCCGTTCTCTGTGATCTTAGTGACATTTAGAACTCCGCACTTCTCCGAAGGCTGTAATGGAAGACAGACGTGGATCAGAAGCTGAAGAAGGTTTGAAAACACACACACACTTGTACAGCTATCTTTGTGGGGACAATTCATTGCCTGTCACCGTTAAACTAACCATCCAAAAGAAATGGCTAAATTTCTAAGTATTGACTTAAACTAAATTATAATGACCAAGTTATTTTGAAGTTTTAAAAATTCCCACACAAGTAGGCGTGTTTCCTAGAATTGGTCCCCACAAGTACAGCCACACCAGTACACACACACACGCTACAGAAGCGGAAGTCGGGGGCCGTATGACTTTTCCACCAGGAGAGGGCGCCATGTGACTACAAAGATTCCCGCAGATGAAGCGAGGTGGGGAGGATGCAGCAGGTCATGCACACAGACAGACAGACAGACAGGAGGGGAGGGGGCGAAGGGCGGGTGAGCAGGGATACTAACGGTCAGGGGAAGTTTAGGAGACGACGGGCAGGAGTCAGAGTCCGGAGAGCTCTGCTTCTGGGCCTCCTAACAACAAGAGACACGGTGTGAACACAACAGTGCCAACACAGAGGAGAGAAGTGACGGGTCAGGATCAGAAGAGTTAGTGGAGGGTGAACATTAGTGGGACTTCATGAACCTCTACGATCGGGTCAGTGGTGCGACCCGGCAGAACCGCACTCATCACAGATTTGTCGCCTTCAGTGACAACGGCTGACTAGAAATGGGTGTATTTTTCAATCATTTTCAGAGGGTTAGTCGGAGGTTGAATGTGACATTGGAGAGAAGCAGTTCATCTCTTCGGAATCACCAGAAGAGTCAGACCGTTCTAAAGACCTATCTGATCGTGAGTTGTCCGGAGAGCGGTACCAACTTTATCGCGGTAAAGAGACAGACGGAATCTCTTCTTGCGCGGCTCACAACCAAACCGCCAGAGTTTAAACGACAACTGCAACAAAGCCACCACACAGAGACAAACTTCAGACCAGGGTCACAAAGTGAACTCAACAAGCGGATATTGGTGTCACACATGCGACACAGATCTTCCACTCTCCTCCTCAGGTCCTGGATAATGTCTGAAGGTTCGACTTCATCATGAAGAGGTTTACTTTCTGTCAGAGCATAAACAAAGAGGCTGCAGCTGCCTGCGTGTCAATGACCACATGTGAACCAGAGTGGTGCACTGAGCGCACACATGGGATTAACAGTAGGATTACATCACAGTAGCCACAATGCCAATTAAGGCATTTGTAGATCACATGTTTCAGACCTGTAGCTTTGCACGGACTCCTGATATACGTAGATTCGTGAATCTGAACAGGGTGTGTTTGCTCTTCGATGTGCATGTTTGGATTTCCGGAGTTTGTGTGTCAACTCATTTTAGTCTCTTGTTTTGGTGTAAGTGTTTAGTGCTAGTTTTGTTGTGTCTTAAGAGTGTTTTGAGCAGGAGTTTGTGTGTGTGTGTGAGAGTGAGTGAGTGAGTACAGTGCATGTTTGTTTTGTGTTATTTCAGATGATTGTGGCAGCTACAGTATATCTGGACTAGAATAGGCAGCTGGAGGAAAAGAAGCTGACCCACAGCTTGCTACCGTTGTTGAGCTAATGCCTTCATTTAAAAAACACATTATTTCAGGTTTTAATATCTTCCCTTAGAGTTGCAGAAGACGATCCAGCTATCAAGGGGCGGGGTCACCATGGACAGGTTGGCAATCGTACACACCACCAGCAGGCATTTCACTCATCAGTGCCATCCTTACTTCCTCAAAGGAAGCTTCACGTCCACCTTCTCAGCTCAGCTGGTTCTATTACAATGGTCACGATCTTGGTGGCTCAACGCTCCCTTGCTTCCACTCTCATAACCTCACCCTTCTCCGGAGCTGACATCATTTCAAAGCTTTACACAGCTGCCCTGAATTTCCCAAACACGTGCTTACCTTGTCGTTGAGGTCGAGAACGTATGTGCTGTGCCTCCACTTGGTGAGGACGATGGGCTCCGGCTGCTTCCTCTCCAGGCTGCGACTCTTGGGAACCTCGTCCGACTGAGGGGAGACGTTGTACTGCAGGAGAAAATGTCAACGTCAGCGATGTGATGGCAGCAGAGCCTCCAGCCGACCTGCCCTACCTCTCCCTTCACCATCGTTGACGCGACTCTGCTCTACACTCATGGCGAGTTCTGCCCGTTCATGCTCCAGCTACCGCCTCTTTATTTGGTCTTAAAGCCTCCAGATTAGCAGCTAATGAGCCACTAATAGTTTGTGACCCAGAGTTTAACACCTGCTGCTCACACACTTTCCAGGTGAAGATAACAAGAGCGCGGCGGGAAGTGACATATTTCAGGAGATTAACATGTGATGGTGGTGTTTGTGCTGCTGAGCTCGGTTGTGTTTGGGAGGTGACACACAGGTGAACACTGCTGCTAAAGTCGTGACACCATTTAGATCAGACAGTGTGCTTGTTTTGTTGCGATGTGAATTTGTATTCAGTAGAGTTCAGGAAACAGATTCGGCGTGCAAGTGTGTTCATCTGTGGTTTGGTGCGCGTTCATTGTTTTGGATTTTAGAATGTTGTTTCTGCCCATGTTTGTCCATGTTACAGCGTCAGTTCATACTTGATTTGATGCCTTTCTACAGTTTTTCATGTTCGTGTACTCATTTCAGCGTGTGGAACTTTGATTTTTTTTATGCGAGTATTGGTATGGGTCGGTGTGTTTTGCGTTTCTGTACATAATTTGTAGCACCGTCTTAGTTTTCTGAATGGCATGTACACCGCCTCTCTGCTAACATTACACACAGTATAGCAGACCAAAAACATGCTCTTACTTTAGGCAGCTCCCACTCGGACCTGGATCCATCAGCGCTGTAGTAGTACGGCCGGCCTTGTTCGTCCACGTGCTTTATCCACTGAGGCAGAGCAGATTCATCGGTTCATACATGAACACGTCAGCCAAGAGTGTCTGAGAAAATACAAGTGAGAAAACTCCAGCACCTTCTCCTGCGTGTATTCTGAGACAAAGAGCGTGTGGCCGTGCTCGTCGAGTTCCTCCGACCAGCCTCTAGGGGGCGATCCATACTGGCTGTCGGACTGACTGGAGTGGGTGCTGTGGCAGTTTTCCTCGGAGGAGAGCGGCTGGAGGAGGGAGCAGCAAGACATACAATGAATAAGGGAAGACCATATGACCACACCAAGCCAGGAGGGCATTGTCACCCTGCATTTACAGAACAAACTGTCATTCAGTCTGTGAAGCCAGTGTGTTCAAGATATGGACAGCTTAGATGTGAGGAGAATTACAGCGGAACTCAACACCGAAATGTTGTGAGAGATTGTATAATACACAACAAGATGTTGTCTCTCTTTATCTGACACCGTGGCTGGCAGGAAATTACAAAACAGCAGGAAAGTACAGCTTCCCCATATAAACAACTGCCGTCGGTGAAGTAACAAATTTGTTGCCTGAAAACCATCCATAACATGAAGCCACCGAAGTAGGCCATGCTCATCATATAACAACGTGCACGTTGAACTCTGACTGAGCGGTCAAGAGTTGCGTCGAAATCAAACAACGCAATCCAGTTTGTGTATTATGTAAAAAGCAGCATCGCATTTTGGCCTCACCTCACTGTCGACGGTGCCTTGGCTGTCCGCCCGGTTGCTGCTGGTGCTGCCTCCGTTGTCTCGGGTCCGAGGTGGCTTCCACGTCCGCTCGCCGGTGGCCCGGTTGTAGTAGAAGTGTCTGCCGCTCAGGTCTTTGTGTGTCTCCCAGTCGCCGAGGATGTGCAGTGGGGAGCCGGAGGGAACAGGCGGCAGGTTGGACTGAGAGATCTTCAGCTCCTGGAGGTTTGTGTAGACGGGCGAGTCGGACCGGCCTTGACCTGTAGGTGACGTCGTCTGGGAAAAGATGAAAGAAGATTAATAATAGTCAACTACACACTCCACAATCTGACAGATGTATAGCCAAGATCAAATGTAGGACACCAAGCACGTGGCTCTGGTCGGCACTGTACCATATATAGGTCCTAGTTAGTCCGTTCTGACACACTGGTTTCAGAATCACTAGTCTTCAGACACTTTCAACAGCAGAACTAAACAAACTCCTCAGAAGGCACTTCTGAAGGTCAATGCCCAAGCAGCGTCTCCATGGATACATAAATTCAGTTCATCTCCGCACTCGGGGAAAACATTTTGGATTGTTGAGCACAGCTCTGATGCCAACATGTTTAGGCAGTCAAATTATTCATGACATTGATTGGAATGAGAGGTTGAATACAGAAAAGTGCTGGCAGTGAATCACGATTCAGTCGCTTGCACAAAAACAAGCTTAGACTGAGAGGAAATCAAATCACCTGGTGTCTATCATCTTCAGGTCCTCATTCATCCATGAGCCTCACATTTCTCATTTCTCATTCCTTTCCAGTCACTCCCAAAGACAACCTCACCTCTGACTCTTCTACATCTCCTTCAAGTCCCTAAACCAAGGGTGTCAAGGGCCGAGATCTTAAACACGGTTTTCAGGTGCATCCAAACCAAACATGACTTGGCGACACCCGAGTTTCCAGGCAACAGAGTGACTACCACCCAAGTCATGTTGGAAAAGTAGGTCACTGCTGGAGGGCGGGTCTAAAGTTTGAGGAGAATCAGCATGGCGGATCAAAGCGGCAGAAACACACATCAGATTCATCAGATTCAGATCCACTACGATCAGCTTCTCTACCATTTCACTTCGTCGTCTCATCGATGAATTTCTCCTCTCAGCGTTTGTCATCTCAAATGTGGGCTCTGATAGGTGACCATTGCTTTTCAACATCAGTATTTGACATGACACTAGGGATGGTTATCAAGAATCAGGTCCCATCCAGACTGAAATAATGGGGTCGGATATTTTTTGATCGAATCCATAAGCCCAAATATCCTCAATTCCACTTTTGGATTTTATGATGTTGTGTCGAACAAGGTGAATAACCTCAAATTTGTGTTTTGCATGTTAAATTATTTCATTATTGCCGCCATGTTGCACTTCTATGTATCCTGTTGAAAACTCTATGTATTAATAAAACCAGAGCATTTCTGCACCACTGCAGTTTTGTGATATTTTCGGGTATGAGAATTAAGTGGTTCACAGCCATAAACATCAATAACTTTTTTTATGTGACAAAATCGGAGGCTGCAATATCAGATGTGAAAAAGTGGTATCAAGTCATCGTAACATGTCGCATCCCCAACTCCCCTATCGTAACGTGACAGTTTGTTGCATGTAACGTCACCTCTACATTGACTATAAATGTAAACCAGCTGCTTTTGTTGAGTAAAGTGAGAACTTACACTTTCACACTTGCCGTCAAAAGTCACCCCTATTTTTCATCTATAAAATATCAATCAAAATAAGACGATGAGTGTCTCACTAGCTCAATATCTCTGGACCTCAAAAGCACATCCTGCAATGCAGTTGCACAACCTTTAAGACACAAAGCCGCAGCAGGAGCAGACAGACAGACAGACAGACCCAGAGGAGACTGACAGTGAGACTTCAATTCAGGCTGACAGCGAGTCTGACTTCTCAATGAATGAGAAGCCTTGTTGTAGCAGCAACTGGACTAAGAACGGACTGCACCTTGGTACTCCGGCCAGGCAGAAACACATCGTCACATTC
Source organism: Synchiropus splendidus (assembly GCF_027744825.2). Lineage (NCBI taxonomy): Eukaryota > Metazoa > Chordata > Actinopteri > Syngnathiformes > Callionymidae > Synchiropus > Synchiropus splendidus. The sequence continues at coordinate 24,012,984 of NC_071336.1, forward strand.
CCTGCTGCTCCTCCGGCGATAGTTTACAATGCGGCGCATCCTGATATTTCCTGGCCGCAGGTTTCACGAGGCTCCGTGTTTCTGGTCGAAATCGGAGACGAGAAGAAGAATGTGCAACTCCACCTGGGCAGCACGAATGGATCTGACGCAACAGGAAGCGCAAGATGTTGCCCAAAAAACAGTAGGTGACACCAAAAAGTAAAACTGGCATTTACAGCACATTTGGTTTTAAGAAGCAAATCTTGAAATGTACTCAATTAAAGAGCATTAAAACCTCAATGACCTGCCATACATGTCAATATCACGACGCCCAAAGATCAACAAGTTTGGTAAATACAAGTATTTTAACACCAGAAACGGAGGTCAGGATCCCAGGTAAACATATATTCTGATTATTCCAATTAACATTTTTTCATTCGGCCGCCAACTTGGACAGTTTGGACCCTTGTGTTTAACACCTCAGCTCCAGATAAGAGCTGTGTAGCAGGAAACTGCATCTGAATATTCAGCTCGACACTTGCGTCTGTCAACTCATCGGCATGTTTGGAGTGGCTCACACTCAGTATTTTTAGATGGACGGATCAAGTGGCTGCGTAATGTGAGAGAGGTCGCTGCGGTGTTATGACTGCGCCGTCGCCGCCGGCTCCACAGATGCCTCATCACTTCTCCCAAGTCCTCCGAGGTGCCTGTGTTTATCCAGGAGTCTGCAACATTACGCAACGTCCTGCAGGTGGACTTTAATGAAGGCTATATTTATTAGGCAGAAACATCCACCGCGATCAGCCACAGTTAGTGGCGAGTTAAGATCTAACATGTCGCAAGTCTAGCAGGCCTCAAACATGCTCGTTGGTATGGTACCTGTAGCCCATCACTGGAGTCAGTGAGGTGAATGAGAAGTAGCAGAGGAGACCTGCAGGTAATTAAAGCAAGATACGTAGGAGGGGTTTGTATTGATAAAGGGCAGGAGTGTGGAGAGGCGCGCGCAGCTGAATACAGATCAGCAGTGCGGCGGATCTGCAAGGCCATGATAAATGAGTTGCAGTCTTCAGATCAGCGCGGAAGATTCACAAACGGCATCAGGGTGCAGCCGGCGGAGCGGACCAGGCGTCGTGTTGACGGGCAGTCAGACGTCAGATGCCCATCACTCACATCACGGACGGTGACTTGGGTGACGCCGTTCTGCGGGTCAACGCGAGGGCAGCGCTGGCCTGCAGTCCCGAGGGTGACCTCTAGATGTCAGCCTTTCCTATGGAAGTGAGAGACGGAGCAGGTGGGTGTCGAGTCTCCATCAGATGGATGTGGCCATGAGGGATGCGGAGTTGGGGAGGGGGGAGGGGTCTTTATCTGAGCACACATGGCAACCCACGCTGCCGCAGTACCATGCTGCACTCTGACACAGTCTGCACTGAGTCAGTGTCGGAGAGCTGCGCTGATGGGATTGAATCCATTTTCTTCTCCGAGCCGCTGATGTCAGCGGGCTGCTGCAGAGGCTCCGACACATTTTCTCACCAAGGTTGTGACCTGATCAACGCCCCTCGGATAAAAACATAGTGACCTAAAGTATGAAGATTAGAAGAACGGTGAACTCTCCCTGTCACGCAGGGTTAGACAATGAAGGTCGAAACGTGAAACCTATTTTGTTATTAGCTTGAACTCCCAAACTTTGACCCATACGACCCACTGGTGTCATCTACTCTGCACTCAAGACCTTAAAGATCATTCACTATAAATTTCCACCTGATACAATGATGCAGTTGTCTGATATCAAAACAAGTAGTGGGAGGAACACAATCAAATCAACTGATGCAACAAATCTCTTTTTCCATTTAAGAAACCACGACGGTGGCGAGTATGCGGCAAATGAAGCGTGCAGTAGAAGAGAGCCAGCTAAGGTCGCGGCTCGCTCGCATGGGCTTTGGAAGATAGCGTCTGTTTAACTGGACGTGTAGAGGAGTGAAGTAGGCTGAGATGCCTTTGTTCTTCAAGAAAAACCTGCCTTAAATGTACAACTGACTGGCCAAACTGCTCTGTTTTTCACAATATTACCAGATGACTTGTCAAAATTACACATCTTTTTTGCAGAATGTATTACTTTTAGGAGCTTTTTTTGTCCTTTAGGCCATGATTATTATTTTAACTTTCAAATAGCCACAAAGCTGCGACGTTTAGGTATTGCACACAGCACATGAACTAAACCAAAAACCTTTTATTCAATATTGCAGTAGAAAATTGTTGCAATTTATTTAAAATTGTATTCACTATCTGAGACCTTGCCTTCCTTGCTCCTTAAAAAAATACTCAACGAAATGGTATCGGCTGAAATCTGGATTGGCAAGTTTTAAAAAAAATCGCTGAGCGAGCAGAAAACTGTACCAAAACAGTTCTTGATAAACAATATATTGTGTTGGGTAAAATGAGCACTTTGATCAACCAACGAGAAGGGCGCCTCTCATACTGTGGATGGCTGCATCACAGTGAAAACCCAGAGCATGTGTTCTTCTTGCCGTCAGCACAGTTGCATAACCAAGTTGTGTAATTGATTTCCATAAAAAGGACAAGTCGCAAAGTGGCAGCAAAGAAGGTGTCGGTGACCGTGACTTGACCCGGGGTCCAATCAGACGCTCTCATTCAGACACTTATGAATGTTAAGCATTATGTCTACTGACCTTTGGCCTCGTCTGCTTCCTCCGAATGCATCATCCCCAGCGGACTCTTTCTGGTGCTACCGTGCCCCTAGAGCCAACACCTCACCACGCCCCCCCTTGTTTTTTCTGCTCCAGGAAGAAGGATGCTGTCGATGATGCTCGTGTCCATATGACCGGATTAACCTACATTTCCACCTCACTGAGCATCAGTCAGACCACATTGGCCCACTCCCCATCATCACATTTGTGGCATTTCCAAGCCAAACCCCTCAATCCCTGTTCCCTGCTAACTGCTTCAGCACATTGCAGCACAGCTCCCAGCCTTGAGATTAATGTATATATGTTGGCTGGGGTTTTTAAAGGGCAGCAGCAGTAGCATTTTCTTCAGTTCAGAGGGCAGCCAAGGTAAAACTTGGCATCTCAACTAGGACTTGGAATGTAGAAGTTCCATAATGCTGCTTTAATACAGAACCAAAGCTCCACTCTCAAAGACAAGAATGACACTTTCAAATCACAGTGAGCTAAAATGCTGTAGCATTTTACCCTCTCTCATGTAGGGGTTCCTCAAGGCTCTTTTCTGGGTTCCCTTCTCTTGTTTCTGTAGATCAACCATCTGTACTGTTTTATTCACACAACAGCCATGCAGAACACACATTAGACCTTTTAGCTAGAGGGCCACCTGGCCTTCTTGGGGACGACCTAAACTAAAAAAACATGACAAATTGGACGCCCCTCTTTTTAGCAGGACGCCATAAATTTCTGATCACCTGTATAGTGCCCTATCATAGTGCCATCATACTGGTTTGCATAAAAAAGCCGTTTCTCCACGGTAATTTTGCGGAGTTGGATCGAAATTCACCAATTTTCATGCCTTCATGGACTCAAGCCATTACCGTTGGACACATTTTTTTTCCAGATGAAATCTTGTGGTTATCCACAGCTCGCGAATTGCAACACTCGCATTTGATTGATGGACACGACATTGAAGACAGCTTTTATTGATGAGATGTCTGATGCTGTTGACAGGAAGAAAACACTTGTGTGCCACCCCCACCGCGGTCCACGTACATTGGGGCGCCCTGTCTCAAACCTGCTTCTATAAAAGGTTTCCCTGCAGAAGACGGGGGGCCCTCTCTCGAGACGACAGACAACCTGATGAGATGCTAACACAGGTAGAACCGACTACTCACACTAAGAGGAAAAACCCCCACCTACTCAACCCACAGCTTTGCAAACATGCTGCACTCGAGCCATCCACACGGGAGTGTGTTGGCCTTGTGAGCCAAAATGCTGAGGAAAAAGTGCAAAGACAGGCATCATATCGCTCGGCAGCACAGACGGTTGGAGAGTGAATGAGCCGAAAAGTTTAACAATGGTGGGGTGAGTGAGTCAGCATCTTGTACTTGCTGGATGACGACAGCAACTTTCATTTTGCGCATCAGAGGATTCGCCGAGAACAGCAAGAAGACAGCAATTAACCTTTTGGTCCTGAACAAACTTCCCTCGACTTAGATGTCACATTTGTGTGTGTGCGAGATACTGGGCTCATTAACCGCCCGCCGCAGCCGAGCGCCGCCATCAGAGATAATTTCTTAAAAGACTGCCTCAACCGCGTTTCTGCACCTCCTGAAATGTTGATAAGTGACGGAGGAGGCTGATTTCGCCCGCAGCCTTGATCTCTCTGGGCGCATATTGGGGACGCCGCGGTTGGCCAACGATCAATCTCCAACGCCGAAGCCACAGACACGACACCGAAAGTCTGCTAAACTAGAGCGAGGAAATCAAGCCGCTAATATCTGGGACGAGATGTCCCTGCTCATTTTATAGACACCAGGAGATGACAGGGTATCTGGGGCTGAACTCTGCTGTGCAGCCAAACGCCAGCATCCAAAATTAAACAGATATTTCCTTTTCAAAGCCGGAACATATTCCCACAATGGGTGCGTGCCAGTTCTGATCAGGGACGGTGCACGGGGATGAGGACAGAATCAGAGCGTGTGCTACTTCACATTCAGGTTATTTGTGTCACTGCAGCAGCACCTGAGTGTTTCCCAGCCATGTGGGTTTTCTTGGTCCTCTGGGGAGTCATCACTTCTGCAAGTGTGTGGGTAAGAGAAAATGTAGTGTATTATTAGCAACCGCTTCCACACCTCTACCCTCTAGGACTGTAAAAGTTTTCGATTTTTTTTATTGGCCAATTACTCAAATTATTTTTGTCCTTAATGCCATCCCAACCGTTGAATGTGTCTTGTTCCTTGACAGTTTCTGCCTACATGAAAGGTGTAGACACAGTTCTGACATCTAGTGAGATGGGGCTGGATTCAAGAGGTGAAAGCCAATGAATTAAAGGAAATTCATGTGTACGGTCGAGCGTTTTCTCTGTGAGGAAGCAAATCGTCTGTGTCCAAAGTGGACAATTAGTCCTCGTCATAAGTGTATTAACTTGTATTGTAGTATCTCTTAGACACAGAGTCGTGGTGTCACTGTTAGGCCACATCCTAAGAAGCACATTGAGGGAGTCTGATGTTGTAAGGTGTGATTTCACACTCCCAGTATTTTTAGTCATTTTTCATAAGAGTCATTCCTTTGATTATAAAACTATATTTGAGCGCTCTTCCTGCGTCTCTACAGTGTTGACGAATGACAAGGAAGCACTTGGTTTTATCACCTGTCTCAGGTAGAGCACACATTTATCCACTTCCAAATAATCATTGATTTTCAAAACATCTCCAACAAGCAGTTAGTGACAGTGAATGAGCATCTGCTCCTCTCAAGTCCTGCCACGCCGCTGTACAGATGACCGAGTCGGTAGCTAACGGTGGCTAATATTAGTGTCCCTCACACCATGTAAATGGAGGCTCGAGCTCTTGCTGGCAGGCAGGGCTTTGTCATCACAGATCCATGCTCAAATGCAGCACAAGAAATATAACCACTATCCATGCAATTTGGCTGTACACAGCTATACAGCCCGGGACGACCCCCGATCACATTAGTGATCTTAATCCAGCGTTTATAACCTCAGAGGTGCCATACTGAGCAGCAGTGGGTGTTCGAATCAGCAACGAGTCCTTGATATATATTTGCGACAAGATCTTGTTTGATTCAGGCACCTTAAAGAGACACATTTCAGCTCAGCTCACCTCCTGTTTACCCACCAAATAATATGCCATCATAGGCATTGCCAACCATCAAAACGTGAAAAAAGGGAGAAACATCACCTGACATTCCCAAGACGAATAAATATAGACATAATCGATGTTTTTGCCCACCTCTGCATGGAACATCCTCTCATATGACCGGACCTGGACCTAATCCAGCAGTAAAGGAAGGTTCACTTTGGCAAACCCCACAGGTGCCTCAGGCTGGATTCAAACCCTCACCATCAGAATACAGAACAGCTACCTGAGCTAATGCTACCACTGCAGTCATTGCAATAATTCCAATGTATTTCACAGCATCAGTCAGGGATATAACCTCTGACAAACGACAGGATATCAGACCTCCATTCTCATTTCCACAATGTTGTCACTCCCTCCACTGGCTCCAAAGATTAAGCTACGACTGTCTCTTTTCGACTCCTGGTTTCGGAAATTGACATCGTTCCCGTCACCAATAAGTGATAATGGAGATTCTCATCTATTTGAGTCATGACTGGTGTCGCAGGCCGGTCTGTCAATCAGGCGCCGGAACGCTTCTTTCGCAGCTAAAAAACAGATTCTGTCAGCTCTGTAATTATTCTGTTTCTCTGCACCTCTCGTGGGCTCTGATCGCAGAAGCTTAGCAACATTCCTCGCTCACTGACAGCTGACAGCTAAGCCCCCAGTTAATGACTAATCCTGACCTAATGCTCGCAGCACCATTGGTTAGAGCTAATTACACAGTCCCGGTCCCATGTGTGCCGGTTGGTCAGCCTGAAAGTCGGGGGCGGAGGGAGGGCTGCGGACCGGCACACTGGCCACATTCATGGTCAGGCGCAGGTTATTTGTTGGCTAAACAACAGGGTGAAAAATGAGCAGCAATATTTCCACTGGCACAGAGAAGATTCCTCAATATCTTTGCGCACTTGTGGAAAGTAACTCAATAATCCCACTTCATAATGATATCAGGAAAAGACTTGCTTCAGCACGCATCAGGCCATGCATGACAGATTGTGCCCTTCGAGTTACAATAACCAAATAGAAGTTTTGTTTGGAGGATGAGTCACAGACGATTACTCTGTATATGTCTTGTTTTGCTTTGTATTTCTTCGCACCATCCTTTGACTTGAGCTATGATAGCATATGGAAAGACCTAGGTCTTGGTACACAGATGGATTTTTTTCACTGGACTTGACAAATATTCCAGAATAATTCCGGACAATATGTATTCTATTTCAATACATTCCATTCCATTCCAAACGGAGGGTAATTATTAGGCTCTTAAGTCAGTACTTGCTAGGACAAGTCCATCAAGACATAATGCCAATGATGCACACCTGGAGGAGTACCACAACAACATCATCTCAAATATGTTGGAGAACTGAAAGCAACTGAAAGAGTAAACACATCCAAAAATTCACTTCTATCTGATGCCAAAAACAACACACGAGATTCAGGTCGCATTTGTCTGTGGTGGAATGTGACTCGCAAAGCTGTTTTGGACACATGGAGAGACAAGAATGGGGAAAATGACGGAGAAAGAATGTTGGAGATGAAGATACAGGGGGAAATGAGTTGGGTAGGAACCATTGACGGTTATGGGGTTATGGATGTGATGAAATTAAGCATGTAGAAGAGAGTAAATAAGGAAAAAGAAGAATAGTTTCCCACAAAAGAAGTTGTTGGTCAAGGTGATAGTGGAGGTGATGGTGAGGAGACTTGTGGTGTTGGCGAGTCAGAGGTTGTTCCATCAGGTTTATTTTAGGGAGAAATTGTGGCTGAGTGAGACATGAATGAGAACAACATGTTGCAAAGCGACGTATTTCTAAGGTGGCCATCCTACAATAAAAGTAACATTCGACCTATGACCTGCTCGACTTACGCCCACCGTGCTTACAATCACGACCAGCAGAGATGCTTTTCTTTTTTTTTTGATTCAAAGTCTGGTTCTGTAGCACATAGCAGCCTGGCAACACGTACAACTGTTACGGCAGCACAGTATCTACGCTAAAAGCATACGGTATGTTTTCAACACACTGTTACCACATACATCCTCACCACTTCTTATTAGCTTAAAACTAGCATTGCTCAAGTGACAGTCAAGATCACTGTGTCTATTAAAACAGATGAACTTCTCTTGAAGCTTCTTTACATTTCTTCTCCAGTGATTAATTCAGTTGTTAACTGAAAACTCGACAGGAAACTGGACAGGAATCAACTGTATGCTAATATTGGGTGGTGAGCACAAGTGTGTGAGAGCGAGGAACAGTGAGCCTCTTGGTACCCAGCATAACAATCAGCCGTCTTCTCTGACAATGACGGAGGTGGACAAGGAATTAAGACGAGGTCACATGGGTTATTCTGACCCTTGGGGAGGGACGGAGGGTGCGAAGACAGAAAGAGCTTGGACAATGGAGAGTAACAAAGGCTCAGTGAGGAGACTGGTTACCGTGGTGAGGGAGGGACAAGCAGGAGGGGGAAACGACAAGTCTGCTATAGGTTGTTACCATGTGACATCACGTCGCTGCAGATGCAGAGGAACACACCCAATATCACATGAAACAAAGAAGCATGTCCACCACAGCATGCTTCAAAATCTTTTAGTCTTAAGTTGTTCCAGACATCTGAAAGGTCTAGAAGAGAATCTGAGCGGGCAGAAATGTATAGAACGGTAGAGCAACTTAATTTATTTCCAGGATATTTGCAAGCCTGTTTATATTAAAGGTGAGTGGAACATGGCTGACTGCAGTTGATGGATGGCGACAACTGGACAAGATTCTGACAAGAGGGTCAGATCACAGGGACAAGTGACTTCTATCGCATGAACTAAGGAATAAAAGCAGTTAACATATGCATTGTTCTGCAGTTGTTACACAGTTGTGCAACATTTTTCTATATTCAATATTCAATATTCAATATAATTTGCATTTATTCCTCTAACAAGGCTGCTGCACGTGCATGCTCAAAACCATGAGTGAACCAGAAGATTTGGACATGAATAACTATAATAAGATAATAAGACTGCAGTGGGAGCGGAAGGTGAATGATGAAGGACAGCAAGTGAAGGTGAGGAAAACTATATGGAATTTTACTGGGATTTAACATCAAAGACCCTTAAAAGGAAACAAATCTCCCATTCACGACACAAGTGTTTCCACTGCCCTATTTTGATTCCTCTAGTCATGTGACGGAAACCGCCTCTTCCTCTAGAACAAAAGAAAGTCTGACAGGTGTGTTTGCTCAGAGGATAACTGTTATTCCGCTGAAAATGAAACACACACACACACACACAGAATCACCTGCACAGCTCAGCCTGAAGGCACCGTCATGTCTAACCACATCATTTAGGTTCACTGACACAGTCGCTTCTCGTCAACTGGTCGTTCAACTTCAGCTACAGTTTTCCTGCAGCCCAGAGAAGGTCAACCTGGAAAGATTATCTTTGCTTTGATGCTGAGACCAGACACTGGGTGATACAACAATGGGTTCACATCCTACTCTGTGGCGCAAAACACCAGTTCTCAAAATAAATGAAAGTGACCTACTTTACTTGCGCTAACCTTCCCCGACTGTTGAAGTCAAAACAGTGTAATTATCACATTATTGTAGGGTAATATTAGCTAAATAACATACCAATGCTTTTGTTCTCATTTTGAAGTATTCATTTTTATGGATTATTAGCATTCATATTTTGATAAGTTCTCAATGTAGACGCAGCCACAGCAACTATTCACCAAACTGATGCCTCCAACTGTTTCATGAATTACCAGTGGTGATGTCATCACTCTCCTTTCCAAGAGTGCGCAACAACGCACGATCTGCAGTCAAAGTAGAAATGGCTGAGGCCACACCGGGACCACAACATTGACTATAAAGAGAGGCACCTTTTCGAGCAATTAAAATTCAAATATAAATGTTTAAAATCACTCTTTACAAGTCACCAGTCCATTATTTGTCTTTTTTAAGACCACAATCAGACGTGTTCTTCAACCTGTACATGTTGCATGGTCTACGTCTAGTCGATTCCGTTACGGTGGTCAGTGGCAAGTTGACCACCAAAACATTCATTAGTTGCATCTCATTTGTGAGAATTTAAAAAAGCGCACTAAAACGCATAAAAATAAAAATACTGTGAAAGATTTTCATTTGTTTTTTTGAGGAAAGATTCCCGTTTGTGTTGGTGAGTGTTTGTGTCTCCACCTGAGTAACGCCGCAAGTGTCAGGAACAGCGTGCTACTGACACCTGCCCCACTTTTACCCCCCGCCAAGTAGCGTAAGCCCCGTCACCACCAGCCTCAGTCAACTCACCCGACTCTATCTAAAACTGAAGAGCTACTCACAATGTAATGTGGGCTCCTCAGGTATGAAAACATGATCCAACAAAGCGATCGCGGTGGAGAGGCAGACCAGTGCGTGCCTGGTTTGCAGCAGGAAGTCTCTACTGTAAGTGACTGTCGTCACACCGATGAGGCCTCAGGGGCCGATTAAAGGATCTTAACAGATCTATTTAGAGCTCTGGTGCAGGCCGTAAATAGGAGCACTCATTAGCGCGACCTGTGCCATTCATACAAACGCACTTTGCGACATGGAATACAGTCAGATGAAGGGCAGAAAAGGGAGTGAATAAAGAGAATAGAGGACTGGCTGACGGGTGGCTGTGTCAAAGTTCAGCCAGCAGACCGTGAAGAGGTCAAAGTTTGTGAACCTGGGGTCCTAAAGTCTGCGGTTCACACGCTCCAGGCCCACATTAGCACTGAACAAAGACAGAAGAGCGATGCCAGGCGAACAGCTCACCCCCAAAGCCTTTCTGGGAAAAACAACAGCAATCATCATAACACAATATTTTCTTCGTGTGGGAGATTATCAAGATGAGATTAAGTAGTTGTGGAAAGTCTGTCTCCAGCTGTGTGTGTAAACATCACAGCTTATCCTTGCTGCCAGTCAATGCTTCCTACCGCGCTGTCATTTGGAACACCAGCCAAAACACAAGATCTAGCTTGTTAATGAAACAGCAGACTGTTAGGCGGCGTGTTTATGGTCACACGTGTTCAGTGGACTGAAGATCTTTCACAATCACCCCTCCAATCTTGGTGATTTAATATCAAAATTCAGTTTGCTTCTATATACCACTTGTTGAAAGTTGTCACTGGTCCTTTTTGAGATAACACAGGGGGCGATTCCTTTCCAGAAACATTTAAAATATGGCTTATAATTTTGGGAACACTCAGCCTTGTCCTGAAACGGGAATGACGTGAAGCCAAAAACTGATATATGCATGTGGAAAGACCGTGTTAACCACACACACTGAGCAAAGTTAGACAGTCTAATGCACGGCAATTAATCCAGTATGCGCGAGCTTCAAAGGAAGGAATTAAATCACAGCAGACCTGAAGGCACCAACCTGAGACGTCACTCCAGACAATTCTCGACTAAAATGGAGGAAAACTCATTTTAAAAAGAAATGCAATTGAAAGGTACTTTTCTCACAACGGCAGCCTTGAATGACACTCTCCCGCAACCTGCCAAAAAATCCTCCTGATAAAGAGTGCAACTAAGGAAGATTGAGAGAGATAAAAGGAGCCGCTGTTGCAGGAAGATATTAGACAGCGGATACAAATTAACCCAGCTTTAAACTAGCACGGCGTCCAGGTGTCCTGGGGATGTCTTGTACAGTAAATGGGATGCTCCACTTTTAGGTAGCAGTAATGTGATTTTCACCTTTTCAGTTTGAATGGACCGTTGCAGTGTTTGGGCCCACCAAGTAGCAAGTCAGCAGGAGGTAACTATCGGCATTTCCTGACAGCATGAAAGAACCAAGAGTGAGGTCGTCCTGCGTTCAAAATATTAGGACGAGGCCAATATTTCTGGGATGAAAGAGTTATGATAATGACGACGAGGGGGCTGGTGACACACAGTACGCAGAAATATTGTCCAAAAATTGCCATCTTGGCTTGATGTTTGTGAATGGGATACTGAATAATATCTAGTTATTAATTCTTACCTCATAGTTTTGTGATAAAAACCAAGCCGCTTATCAGTCTCCTCTTGCCTTTGGTGTAGTCGTGTCACAAAAACTAGACTCGAAATATTTAACAACAAATAGTCTTAATACTTTCTTCACATGACTCATTCCCATTGAGGGAATTGAATCTAACTTCAGCATGCACTGGGGCAGTTTGCAGCCGAGCGTGAAGCGGCCAGGATGAGGATCAGCACCTCCAAGTCTGAGGCCATGGTTCTCGACGAGAATAAGGTGGTTTGCTCTCTCCGGGTCGGTGGAGAGTTCTTGCCCCAAGTGGTGAAGTTTAAGTATCTCAGGGTCTTGTTCTCGAGTGAGGGAAAAGGGGAGCATGAGAGTGATAGATGGGTTGGTGCAGCGGCAGCAGTGATGCGGTCACCGTATCAGACCGTCGTGGTGAAGAGGGAGCTGAGTCACAAGACGAAGCTCTCGATTTACAGATCGATCTACGTTCCGACCCTCACCTATGGTCACGAGCTTTGGGTATTTGGGAAAGGATGAGATTGTGGATACAAGCAACTAAGATGAGATGAGTTTCCTCCGCAGGGTGGCTGGGCGCACCCATAGAGATAAGGTGAGGAGTTCGGTCATCCGGGAGGAGCTTGGGGTGGAGACGCTGCTCCTCCACATCGAGAGGAACCAGCCAGGTGTTCCGGGCATGTCCTACCGGGAGGAGACCCCTGGGAAGACCCAGGACTCGCTGGAGAGATTATGTCTCCGGTCTGGCCTGGGAACACCTCGGGATCCCCCGGGAGGAGCTGGAGGAGGTTTGTGCGGATCGGGAAGTTTGGGCTTCCTTGCTCCCAATGCTGCCTGCGCGACCTGACTCCGGATAAGCAGCAGAAGACGAACGACACCATCAACTACACTGACTTTAAAGGGCAGGTGTGATCGTAAAAATGCGGTTAGCATTTCCAGTAGCAAAGAAGCAGGCAGAAGCAGTTTGGAGAGAAGCCCACTCATCAGAGGTGAAAGCATTTAGCTGCGCAGCCCACCTGCTGATTTAAAGACATTTCCAATCGCAGAAGATGCCTGTGTTTCCCTCAGTCAGAGCAGTGAATACATCTTAGTTGAGCAAAAGTTGTTGCAATAACCAGCACGATTAAGGACGAATGCCTGATTTGTTTGTGACAAATCGGGAAGCAACCGTTACGTTTTTTTAAGTTCCAAACTGAAGGAGCCTCCTCAGTAGCATGCGACCCAGATAAGAGCAGCGCCACCCTGGAGCATCAAGTGGAATAATTCCACACCTCTGCCTCTCTCATGCTCTGCCTCCACACTTCACAGCTTTTAACCCTTCGACTCAAAGCGTCAAAGTTTAGGAGCAGCTTCCACTGTTGCAAAACATCCTGTGTGAGTGATCACAAAGCTTTTCTGAAGATGAACACCAACAGTTGCTCATGAACAGAGGCAGCAGACGTTTACATCATTACATCAAGTTGATATTTTCACTACCCAGTAAACAATGCCAAAAGAATTTCACCAGACGTCAGTCAACTGGAACAACGTCTTCCAGTCATCTGATTTGGTCCGCAGCCAACGAAAATTCGGACATCAAGTAGGTCACCAGTCAGGCTGATGACGATAGCTGCAATAGTCATATAAACTAGTGCTGTGTTTAAAAAATCGATTTTCCGATTCTGAATCGATTCGTACATCAATTCCATAAAATCGATTCCTGGGTCCAAAGATCGGATTACTTAATTTACATTTTAACACATATTCTCTGGGTGAAGTGCGCATGCGCGCACCTGGGACACCAAAGTCAAAACAACATGCCTCCTCACAGTGGCAACACTAGCAACGTTCAGACGCGACCAAACCAAAAACGCGCTCGACAAAGGCATAGCAATTAGCACATATGCCTAATGGAGGTACTGGAAGTGTTGCAGTATTGCGGAAATATGACCCACCTCACGAGTCATGTGACGCGACATCACCCAGCGCTCCTGTCCAAGCCATCCACCGGGCCACAACAAATGAAACTCGAGCGAACTTTACCACTACCGGGTAATTCTGCACGCTCTGTCAAAATAACTGAAGCGATTGCGGGCTTCATTTGCAAAGATATGCGCCCGTCTTCCGTCGTTGGAAACGAGGGCTTCAGGCGGCTAATGAAAGTAACAGAGCCTCACTATGTTATGGTGTCTCGCAAACGTCTGTTATCCCAAACATGCACCAGTCAGTCAAAGAAAACATGAAAAGTAAGCTTCAGTCAGCAGTCAGGGGGGCATTACAAGTGATGCGTGGACATCTTCGCAATCTTACACGAATCTGACAACTCACTATATTGATGAGGAGTGGGACCTCTTGAATCCGTGTATCATTCGTTCATTTGTTTTTCATAATAAAACCAAAACTACAGAAACGAAAAAACAACTTGTTTTTTCATAGTTTGTTTCGTACGTACTACAGACCACTGTTTACATACTGACCAATGACCGTCAGTCACTCTGTTTACATTTTCAATGGCTGAGAATATCTTTTTTTCATTTTGGTAATAAAATAAAAATGCATTAGTATTAAACAGCAGCATCTTTTGGGTGAATTTTTAATGTCATATTTCTAATAATGCACCAGTCCCATGAGCAGTCACATCTGGCGTTCTGTGTCTGGATCTTTATTATCATTTACTATGAATCCTTCATTAATTTCCTGTTGAATGTCAATATGATACTAGTATTAATACGTTGTGTAACTTGTCATGTGATCATGCCAACAGCTCAGAAAATGGTTTAAATACTAACCTGAATCGAGATCGGATCGAATCGAATTGAATTGAATCGTGATAATCGATTCTAAGTCATGAGAATCGGAATCGAATCGATTCTTGAAATTAGAATCGATACCCAGCCCTAATATAAACTGAATATTATTCCAAATACTGGAGTGAGCATAAATGTTTTTTAGGTATTTGGAAGTTGTATGAGTCAGCACATTTTGGGCAGACTGTTATATACCAGATATGGTGAGTAAACAATATTTCACCATCAGACCATCGTGTTTTCACGCAGAGAACAGTCAAAGACAAGAGCTCGATTAAACCACCAAGTGTAACGCTGCAGCACATTTAAACAAAGCAGAAACATCAAAACAAGCGGACAACAAGTCACACATGATGGAGGACATGCTCATGGTGATTTCAGCACGTTTTAAACTTAAAAACTTCAGAAGCTGTTGACATGTATTTTAAAGGTCTGATCTTAACCCGACTTAAGCAATAATACAGCTTCCATATTCCGTGTTCGGCCAGGGGGCTTCGGACAATTTAACTGTGTTAAACTGTGTGAGTGTTCCACCCACAAGTGTTGCCACACAAAGTATCAAATGTCAACTTCCTCCACTCAATCTTTTGAGGTTTAAGCTTGACATAACATTTGATTGAATCGATTAAAATCATCCATTCCATGTTTTGACGGAGAATACAAGCTGAACACCACCCAAAGGGCAATAAATGGAAAGTTTTGGTGAAAGTTTTTGGAAAGTCACTCATAGAACTAGCATATTAATGTTGCCACAGAAGTTCAACATAACAGACTATGAAAAAAGTGTCAGTTTCCATGGAGTCATTCGCACAGGAAGCAAGTCTATCAGTAAAGTGAAATTCATATTGAAACTAAAAAGTGCCCATAGGCTGCGATATTGAAGCACTAAGGGTAACATCAACTACTTACAAGTGGAATTTACCTTGAAGACAGAACAAAACTTGTCCCTAAAATGGAATCGTCCAAAGCAGGGTGAAAACATTCATATCGATTTAAAGCCACAGACCGTTTCTAGAACCAAAAAGGCAGGGGTTTCCCATATATCAACTTCACAATTTCACATTTGTGGTGCAGCCATACATGAGATCAGGTGATCGCACGTAAAGAGCTAACACTAAGCGGGGGGACTTTCATTTTTCAATTCAGCGACAGCCAAATATCCTGGGTGACACTGAACAGCATTGCAACTTGGTTCCTCTTTCCCCAGGTAACGAATTACAAATAAAGACATTAGATTTGCAACACATTTCTGTAATTTCGTGGAAAAAGTAAAAGTTCTGAACCACAATTCAGGGTGCCTCTACCCCCGTGTAGCTGGGATAGGCTCCAGTCCCTGCATTTCCATGAACAATCGGCAGACGATGACTGAATGAGTCCCAACAGGATTGGAAGGCAAACGTAATATACCATATGCAACAGAACCAAGAAAAAAGGTCTCAGAAAAAGATCACAAAGTGAGTCAAATGAGATGAACTTGTACTTAAAAATAGTGGGGAAATACAGGTGGGTAACAAGCCTTACACATTAAAAGGAGGCTCTGGATTTTTTGGAGAAAGGAGTGCGCTTGACACAATTCCACAGTGACAAATCAAAAACTCAAAGTCAATGACAACTTTCTACGCACAGCATCCCATTCTGATTGATAAACCACGATGATCAATTCAGAATGAAAACACGTGCTTGAGTAGAGCTTTCAGATGCTGATGTTTTAATAGTGCCTCTTTTGAGAAGCCACCCTTCTTTGTCTTTCGGCGTTTCCACAGCACCAGTCATATCTATCATCCTCATGGCCTCCTATATAATATCCATGAAAGACGGTCTTCCCATCTTTCTTTCGCCCGGAACTTCCACTCATTCCTGGTTGTTAACTGGAGACATTTTCTTCACAAGCCGAGAACATAACATAACAGAAGGGTTGCCAAGTGGGTTTTGTGGTATATTTCAGGCCAACAAGGTAACAGTGGCAGCAAAAACAGATTGGAGTGCTCAGTGAACCGGCAGACGGTACGAGGGCATCCAGGCTGACAGCAGGACCCCCCACAGAGGGGACTGCCACATTCACAGCTCATCCATAACGAGTAAATGGAATTACCACATGCAAACAGGGGGAGAGGAGGAAAAAAAACGAGAGCTCAGCGGGCGGTTTGGACGACTCCACAAAGCTCTGCACAGGAGCAGCTTCAGGAAGTAAATTCCACATTTGTCGACGTAAATATGGTTTTACATCCTGGTAATTTTCGCATAAATGTAAAATATAAAGAGCTCTATAATGTCAAACATTTATCCATTTATCATCATCTATATACATTTTTAATAAATAATAAATAATCACATACAACAAAAGAATTTGAATTCTAGGGTTGGCAGTTGCTCTACTACTCTAAGGACTACAACTTTAGTGGTTAAAGAGCCTCATCATCTACACTTCAAATGCACAACCCCAAAAAAATTTGAATTATAATAGAGAAAAGGATGGCTACCATGTTGCTGTGCATGACGCAGGCTGTCGAGTGTCTGTGTAGTGACAGTGAGATGCATTGTCCGTCGCTTGCACGGGTCACCGAGTCCGCCGTCGAGTCTTCTAGGCCTCCCTCTGCCACGCCCCCCCAGTTTCTATCCAGAGAAAAGTTCCAGTAGAACTGAACGCTCTTTGTTGTGATGGTCACTACTGGAGAGAGGGCTGCCTTGTCATCTATACTGCCCAGTCACATGCTGGTAGTCTCCAAAGAAATGAAATGCACAATCAGCTGGCCACTCAAAACATGACCACACACTGAACCCTCCACTTTCTCCCACTCACAAACATGTTTTCTGACTCGCTCACAGAGCCCACTCTCGGGAGGATGCAGGTAAATAATCAAGGCAGACCTCAGACACTTTCCCAGGCTTCAAGAGGGCCGCCTTGTTCTCTTTTGTCCTCTCGGTGACCCATGTGAGCTCTAAAATTGATCACAGGGCTGCTTCTGTAGGAGGCAATTGAATTTCTCAGCACACAACTGATCACTGTTTCAGGTGATATCACCCAATCAACACCATAAGGTTCTTCTTGTTTCTCACCCGAGGGTGAACCCGGGTGACATCATTGACCCAATTGCACAGCAGCTTGTCACAACCACCCGGCTGTGAACGTGCCGCGACAGTGCTCAAACAACCACAGGTACACGCCACGAGGAAAGTCTGGTTCCACTTCTCCTATCTGAGCAGCAGTCTTCGCAAGAGTTTAGGAGTGCAGTTTAAGAATTGCCTCCCCAAAATTGGGTGAATTTAAGCACTAGATCTGAGCCGTCGTCCCAGTCAGCTTGACAGTATTTTCAACGGTATCGTCTCCCCATCTGACACACATACAAGCAGGCAAATAACAGTATCAAACTCACTCTATACCAATATCCTAAAATTTGCTTAATGAATTCCACATTATGCAAACATATTCATCTAACCAACCAGCAATATCACATTTTGACACTCATGTCTCTGCCAAGTTTAATGGATGGGGCACTAAATGAAGCGCCTCCTTCTGAAGAGGCTTTCATCTTCATGTTTTAACACACCAAAGCAGCGCTTCCAAACAGAATGCGTTTCCATGGTTACCAAACATAAACTCAGATCAGAGGACGACGGTGGGGAGAGGCCAGCACAAAGTGGAGGATGAGGTCCAGAGTGTGTCATCTAATTCAAATGAGCATTAACTAATTAACAGCTGTGATCCCCGACCTCTATAGCGATACATTTTAAAATGATCTACTGGCACAAAAGCACAGGCACATGACCGATATACTGATAATGTTTTTGAGGTATTAAAAAAAAAATGGGGATTTGGTTTTGGGAGGGAACTTCATTCAATTTATGATGAGTGAAGAAGGAACCAATTTTCATAAAAGTGTGGCCAGCTGTTGTCAGTAAAGATGTCAGGTTATTGGTTCCAACTGGCAAGGTGTCGTGCTGCGAGCGTGAAAAATATTGCTGAAAAAATACAGCAGATTGAACCCAAGCACTTCCTTCAGGACATCAGTTAAATATCTTAAAAGTTAATAAATGCCTAAACCATTGTGAATACATCACTTATCCAACTTGTTTGAGGAGAGATGTTTGATGCTTTGTTTCGCTGAACTATAGAAGCGCCAATTTTTTTTTTTTTTTTTTTTTTGGTAGCATTGAGTCAAAGCAGGAAGCAGTTGTCAAAATGGCCGTCTTAGAAACAAATAATACCAGTATGCATGCTCATATTGTGCCAGATCAATATCGGCCAATACTCAAGGCTGCAATATCGGTATCATATTGGAAGTGAAAAAGTTGTATCGGGAGATCCCTTGTCTCGTGTATCCACAAGTCCACTCTAACTTCGCCTCTGAACTTCTCCCTCTTACCTATTAATTTGTGATCAGGTCCTTATATGTCACCCCCACTGACAACCTCAGTATCTTCATCTCTGACTCTTCAAGCTTTCCTTCCAGGCTTCTTGTCGTCTCTAAATCATATGTTACTTTCCAAACCTCTGACGTTGTTTTCAGCGAATTAAAAACCCATCATTGCATGATATCAACATGTATCAACAGCCAAAAACATTTTAAATCTATAATGGCATGACGTTAATATTCAGGGTTTGGTTATCATAACACATTCCTTGGATGACGTCTTCAATTCGGGGGGGAAGGGATGCTGTTTACAACGACAAAATATGATCCGTTTGTTTTCATCTGAATCTTCAATCATTATGAGGGCCATGCCCAAATACCCACAGCAGGTTGTTCTTCAAAATGAAAATGTAGGAAGTCGCGGTGGGATGAACAGGAGTTTGGGGGGAGAGGGGTTTAACCCAGGAATGTACTGTACACAACCCCTTAATCCTGAAATGTAAGAAGATTGCATTCTGGTATGTGTGTGTGCTCATATATGCGTGTGTGTGTGTGTGTGTGTGTGTGTTGGAGGAGGGGGGCCAGTCTGTCCAGGCTCAGCCTAACCTGTAAGCCCCTCTGTCCCGGAGTTACTGGTGCATGAAGCCGATTCATTGAACACTTTTTGGTTGATTATGGCACAGTGGACTGTCTGTCTGTGTGTGTGATTTAATCTGGAAACAATGTTCCATCTCTTGTCAGTTTTGGAGCAATAACACCAGTTCAGATTTATCTACGACACAGAAACACAGATGATGTCAAACCCATGGCAGACAGCTGGTAATCCACCAATATATACGGGTTAAAAACAGAGCTTTCGGTGTAGAGTTTGTTGTGGTTTCCTACCACAGTCTAAAAAGTGAGCTAGCCAGGGTGTCACCCTTGTCTCGCTCCAAGAAGCTGAGATGGACTATTGCCCCCCACAGTCCCATTAAGGGAAAGATGGGAGGGTAGTTTTCGTTTAGTGACAGAACAGGATCTCTCAATTACGACCGCTGACATGCTTCAAGTGAACAAGACCACTGATGATGCCAACATTGAACCTGTGCTGATTGTGTAGCACTCATTCAGGTTGTGTGTGTGTGAGGGGTGGAATGCTACAAACTGTGCCAAGCTGATGTAATTAGAAACATTTGACAATGTGGCCTCAACAGGCCAAGACACCCAGAGAGAGAGATGCTGGCAGAAACATGACACACTCTTGTATCACGTCATGGAAAGTTCACTGACCATTGTTCTTTTCAGAAATATATTTACCTGACTTAGTCCAAAAACAGCAGAGATTAATACTCAGGAAAACAATGACTTCACTTGGTTTCTGTGCAGCATTCAACAACTATCTTAAAAAAAATAAAAAATGATACTGTTGTTTTCACCCCGAATAGTTACACAAGGGGCTGGAGTGTATCCTAGTTACCCCCAGCAAGAGGCAGGGGACACGCTTTAGAGTCAGGGTATCAAAGTTGCTCCCCCTGGGAGCCTAAATGTAAACACAGACGGAGTCACTGAACTAAGTGTTTATTGAACAGCCTATAAGGGAAATAAGAGTCGAAACAGATGACAAAATCAGTGTTCATCTAATGTCTGCTTTCCATCTTTCCTCAAAATCCATTTAAGAATCCCAACTGAAACTGAGGTGCACTTTCACTCGGTATTCCATTTTCGGGCACATGGTGGGTCGGATTTGGCCTTTAGGCTCTAAGCCTGACAGGTGACTTACGGTAATCAGACAACCTCTGTATGTTTTTGGACTGTGGGAGGAAAGCAGAGTGCCAAGAGGCTTCCACACTATTTCGAAGCCCATGCCTTTGTAGGTCTCTATATTCATACTGAAATCTGAACAAGACAAACCAGTGTCACAGATTTAGCAGCGCATAAAGGAGACATCGGGTCATGAGTCACTCCAGGCCAATCCGTCTTATTAACGGGCCCGGGTCGCAAGGCTGTCAATCAAACACAAGGACACTGAGCAACTGCTGGCCTTGGATCTGTTCACTGCGTGCTAAAGAGAACACTGATGTGCCTCCCGGGGCCTCTCTCTTGATCTGTCAACTATCGAGACGGCAAGTTACTGTTACCCTTAAGTGCAGCATTAAGTGGAAGGACACCCGCGGAGCCACCCAAGTATAATTATATTTGTCAGTGTTAAAATGGGATTTGTTCCTTAACAGATTCACTCTTCCCACGCTGCATGTGATGCTGCGATAACCTGATTTACATTCCTATTATGACATTTCAAATGGCAGTGTGTGCGCCAGCCACACGTGAGCGCATTTCATCTCTGACAGACGCAATTGTGAGCACATCTCTCTGGATGCCATGCTGTCTGATTCACAGCGCCACATGACGGAGACAATACTTGCCCTTCAACGCTTGAAGTCGCCCACGTTACGACACATCCACCAGTCCTCCCACACGCTAGCGACTAGAAACAGCTGTACCGCAGGGAAAAGACGGCAGAGCTGGGAACTAACAGATTGTCCCTCAAATACTGTTTTCATCAGAGGGACTATAACCTTTTGATTCGATAAAAGTTGTGACAGGCGGTACACACAACCACCCAATGGCACACTTTTGTAACAGGTCGGTGTCAAAACCAAGTGAAAAGAGCTCCAGTCAGAAATGACATAATGAGCAACTAACAAAATTACAGGTTTCTTTGTTGTTCCCCATTCATTATCAGTGGTTTATGCGACGTACGTACCAGCTCATCTAGAATACCTGGTGCCTAATACTCATTGGGGGCGGGTCTGGGAGGAATTTTGACCTGAGCCACCTCAACTATCTCCTCTTAAAGTTAAGGAACTGGAGTTATAGTTATACAAATAAACAGGAACAATGTAGACAGACTGGGAAACCTTTGTCTTTTGGCTCAGCTCTTTCTTCGATCCAGCTAACCCATCTGTCCTTCATACTCACCCTCCTTCCTTCCCTCCTTCTTTCATTCTAGACACAAAGAGACTCCACCCGGGAAAGGCCCTTATCTCCATGGTCTCGGACCTCATCTCGACCGGTTTACATTTAGTAGTGATAGGATCTAATGAAATGAAAGCACCACTTGATTTGCAAAAAGCAGGGATGTGAGCAAGCTAGGTACCTCTCCACTCTGTGGCCCAAAGACATTGTGAACAGAACCGGTGACAAACAGCAACCAATCCTCTCTGCAAACATGTACAAATTGCAGTTAAGTTTTATGCATGTAATGCATAATTTATACTGTGAACTTACTCCGTAAGAATCTCTGAGAAATTACAATGTTCTGCAGCTTTGAGTCGTGGGCCAGCACTGTGGCAACAGCCATGAGTATCCATCCCTCACGCAGAGATGAACATTGTTCTCCAGACTATGATCGCAGCCCACTGAGGGCTGAGTGGAAGCATAGTTTAACCTGTCTGCTCATCCAAAAGAGGAGGCCGCTCGAGGGGAAGAACACAAGCAGCTGTTCAAAAGGCTCCGGACACAGTCTGTACAACAGTTATGTAACGGGGCACTGAGAGCACGCGGCATCTTCGCAATGTTCCAACAGGGTCTCGGCTGAAAAATAAATCGCAGGTACACCCATGACGCCTTGGTAAAATGAAACTTTTAAGCACTTAACACTTCAAATGGATTGTGGTACAAAGAATACATCAAATGGTAGTATTTAAAACAGCGCAGACAGATTAATGAAGTAATAAGTGCAATTCTATCAGCTATTTACTGACTTCCTATGTTACATTTTTGCTGCCAAAGATTTACTTCACACCTGTTCAGAAACAACATAGTCGATGTGTCACTTTCACTTTCCTGGACAGAACAAATTATTAGAAACTGAATTCACCATGAAAAAAAAAATCTGCTGTGTGTAATAAGCTAGCCACAGATAATCTCACATCGAGGCAAATATAACTGCAGCATGACAACAGCTGGGTATTTCTAACACCTCACAATAGGTTACATATCACGATACAGTGGTCATGATATGATACATGTACAATATATCCTGATGCGGAACACCAAATGGAAACTGCAGAGCAAGGAGCAGCTTGCAGAGATACTTTGAAAAACTCATTGAAAGAATGTGCAATATCAAATCTGAGGCCTCCGTATCGACAAATAAAACTGTCTAAATTATTAAAATAAAGCTGCAAAATTACAAGTTCAAGTTGTGGATAGCCAACAAAACTGTCACATGAATCAATGTGGACTGTAATCAATTAAATAATGAAGACATACATGCAAAAAAGATTAAATTAATGATTATGAAATGAGAAATAATCATAATAAGCTATGACAACCAGAAAATAATGAAACATCTTCCAAATCCTTCCCCTTGAAGTAACAGACTCCACAAGGAACCACAGTCTTATAATCAATCAATACACTTATCAGCGATCAGACGTTCAGGAATATTCAATCATGAATTGACCTTCTATGAGGGCACAAAGGAGGGTCTATATTTTAAAAGTTTGGGCTTTTATTTCCAATAATTTCAGCATCTTTGAGCACCTAAACGCTCACAGTTGCTCCACAAACCATTTCATACTCATAAATCCAGCTTTTACCTCCTATTTTTTTCCAATTGAAAAGTTCTGCATGCTCGAGGATCAGCGACAAAACATCCTGGTGCCTGTGTAGCTCAGGAGCAGTCCTCTCCTTCATGCAGAACAAATGTGACAAGATCACAGCGTGAACTGGGCAAGGGAACAGACAGGTGCACACGAGGCGATGCAGGGTGCTAGAAGAGGAAGCAGCAGAGACAGAGTGAGTAGGAGACATCAAGCAGACAGAGAAAGAGAGGAACTCGAAAGAATGTAGACACAAGGGTGAGCAGACAGCCTCACATCCACAGGGCGGATGCACATTTGCTGAGATTTATATTAGATTACGGAACAGTCTGCTGCTCAACTTTTGAGAGGATGGCAGACTTTCATTGACTTAATATCTCCAATGCCTCGCTTCATGTGTGCGTGTGTAGGCACAGAGGCAGGAATGTGAAGCACGCGGTGGAAAATAAGCAGGGGCCTCTTTTGTGAGCCGGCTGGGAGTCGGACTCTCACAGTGCAGGTCCAGGTTACATGTGGAAAACAGACAGGAGTCGTGCTCGCCCGCCAGCGGCCCTCGTGTTCATTTGTGTTTCTATTTATACGATCATTATGTAATAAGACATTCTTCTGCATGAGCTTTTCGGGATCAGGCGCAAAGAACGCTCCGATGCGTGATCGAAAAAACACACTTCCAAAATTCTTGGTATGTTTAAAGAAGAAAGTAGAAGAAAGTATATTGAGCAACATGTGCAGGACATAACTGGCGAATAGACAGTGCTAGTTAGAAGGATTAATGTGACTATCTCCAACAAAAGTGGCAAATAATAAAATGACGGCCAAAAACAAGTGTTTATTGAACAACTTTGTGTTTACTCATGTCTCCAGAGTTGTGGTTAGTGAATGGATCACTCCAACATGTACAGTACTCGCACCACACTTGCATCAAGCTTTGTGGTGCAATTTGGCGAACTGAAGCAAAAGACAGGAGAAGAAGAAGTTGTCTTTACTTATTGGATACCTCTTTAGAGGTCAATTGTGTCTGTGATCAATATACAGGCATGTTCACGTGGTGCTACGCACCAGACAAAAGATTGACACATACACCACGAGCCAGCTGCTTCCTCCTGTGTCGAAACCCACCAGAGTCCCGTCTCGAACAATCTAAGCCACTTATGCCCCTGTGGTTATAAGCATCTCTTTAGGAGGAGATTTCTGTGAAAGGAGACGGCATTACTGGAAGATGGCTCACTTTGGGACAGAGAAGGATCATAATCTGAGGGAATTACTCATGGTATATTTGGCAATAACACCAGGGGTGACCATTGCTTCACAGCACGACGTGTGATGAGTGGGACACCAACGAATGGTTTAGGTGCTCCTTTTTAGATCGCTTTGGTCACAAGACAAATAGTGGGCAAGGGCCAAACCACAGACACAAACACATGAGCGGCGACCACATCCTTCTGTCAGCAGCACGTCTCTCCGTCTCCCCGAAGTTCTGCACATGCCTTATGTCATCCACTAAATTGGCGTCGTGACTATTAATACACATGTGCCCTTCTCTTCCCGTGGAGGGAGCAGTGGTCAGTCAATACTTGGACTTGAGATCAACAACAATGTTGGGCTCAGAAAAAAAAAAATAGGAACAGTTGATCAGCCTTATTAAGAAAGCAGCAAAAACGATTTCTGGTTAAGGTATGGATCAGAGCTTCTTTGTTATAAACATCAGGGTGAGTCAAGTCCCACAGACTCCATGTGCGTGACTGACTAATTCATTCTAACTTCCATGCGGTTTTGTTTCAGAGAAAGGGTATGTCAAATCCCCCAAATTAGTCATTTGAATTGAAACTTGGGGCTGAGGAGTCTGAGTGAAACAGACAGCTGTCTATTGATGTCTCTTCTCATGAACCCTTCGGTCAGATTCCTAGAAAGTTGCTCCACATGCTGCCTCTCTTTTAGAGAAAGTGCCTGTCTGAAGGTCGCAGTCTTCCGCTTGTTTTTCTGCTCAAAAAGAGTGTCATATTCTTATTGATAAAAGAGGGGTGTCCAATGTCCAGTCCAGGGGCCACAAGTGGCCCTCGATCAGATTCCCCACGGCCGTAGCCGGTGTGATAATATGTGACGAAAAAACAAAGCCTTTGAACACTGTAAATAAAGAATATAACAAAGCTGAACAATAAAAAATGACAAAGCTGCTACCAAATACCAACACAAAGAAGATTTCCATGTTTCATCACCTAAAAGTTTACATGAAATAAGCTCAAGTTTTCATGAAATATGAGTTCACATACAGAAGACAGAGATACTTTGCTTGGGACTGTTTCAGTTCTCTTACATTTTCAGATGATAGAAGTGTATTTGCAGTGAAGTTCAACTGCGTTTGATATGTACGGCTTCACGTATAACAGGTTAGGCACACACTAACCACAGCGACCAATGACAAGCTCAGCTAGAGAGCTCCTCAGTCACTACTCAACATAACAGCCACAGCGTCATAAAATATTGAGTACCACTTGGGTACATGTTTGTTTGTAAGTTTCTGTCAGCGCATGTTTGACTATGTGCCAGTTGTTTTTGCGTCTCTGTGTTCACTTTTCCCAGGCATGACCTAAGTCTGGTCCAGAGGCTGTGGGCGGCCCTGAATCACTAAGCCCACAGCTTAGAATTCAACAAGTAAAATTTCAAAAACTGTTATGGAAAAACGTTTTTTAATGTCACATCAGCTCTTTCTGAGGAGAATGACGATCACAGAAAACTGGCATAACTCAATTACCTAACTCTCTGAACTATGTTCCTTGAAAGTAAATATTTAATAAATGAAGGCGACTTATTGTTCGACATAATGTATGAAACATTTTGACACAGTATCTCTCCACACAGCTCCGTAAAGATGGATACTACATCATATAAAGCATGAATAGACTGTACATTATTGAGTGGCGAACAAATCTAATCAGACACACCAGCAGAATAATCACTGCTATGAAGCCATTTCATTGAGTCACTATGTTCTTTGTGGCCTCTTAAAGACACTGGAAGATTCAAAAAAATAGAGACACAGCCAAGGTCAATATTAATAAACAGCATGTTGACATTACTCCAGCAATATTGTTGAAAGGAAGCCGCTCTTTGTGTGATGCTCAACTCTCGCTTGTTTTGGAATTTGGGTGATGAAAAGACAGTTCTGATTTGGTTGTGTTTCTGTTTTCTAATGACTTAGTTCAGGCAGATGAATGACCAATAACATGGTCTAGTTTTGTGTTTAACATTGTGAAAATATATACGGTTTATTTGACCATCTCCAGCAGGTGGCAGTCACGCACATGAGCTCCTTCTTAGTCCCCAAGTCACACTCATCTTCATCACAACCTCCTTCACCATCATTCTCACTGGTTGACTTCCTCTTCAACACAGTCTCTCCTCTTCAGGTGTCCAAACCATCAGTCCTTCCTAACTCAACTCAATGACAACCTCAGCATCTTCATCTTATCAAAGGGCCCAAAATAGCGGCTGCTAGAAACACTGAACTGAACTGAAGTTTTAGACTCAAGCTCCTTAACCTCAACCCAAACTCAAGAGACCGCAGAAAACCATGATTTTTACTCAGCAACGTTTGCATGGTGTGAGCGAAGAAGGTTCAGATTTGAATGATTCTTCCTTCAAAAGTGGGGGACACCCTGGACAGGTTGCCAGTCCATCACAGATCACGTACAGTGTAGACAGACAACATTCACACATGAGCGCAAACCACTCCACAGAATCGTTGAATTGAATCTTGATAGGAGTGAAGATACTGTGACACTCCTCACAGTCAACCAACAAAACACATCAACCACACTTTGGTTTCCTTGATGTGTTATAGTGCAACTCCTCAATAAACAGCAGTCAGATACGAACGGAGGGAAACACATGAAAGCGACAAGACTTCTCAGCTGCTGCAATGGAAACAACAGGATCATACAGAGAATATAATTAACTATGGCAGAAATACAGGGTCTGAGTAGACCCCACTAACAACTGTTAGTGATAGCATGCTGCACTGCACAGCAGCCAACACCATGAGCGTGCAGGTTATTAGCTTAAATAGTTGACTTAATGATAATGATAAGGAGCTGAGCTTGTCAACACACAAGTCTCTGAAGTGAAAGTCACTGAGCAACAACTTCTAGATGATGTAAACAGCAATCGGCTCGCTCACAGGCGCAGCTTGTCAGCACTCGAGTAATGACAGGAAGCAGAGTTGAAAGAATCGGGTTTTTCGCAGGGTCACTGACTCGACTGGCAGCAGGCCAAACAAGACGAACTAACACTGGACCGGAGTGGCACAAAAACACAGGCAACATGTTCCACGTGCCAGAAGAATTGCCGCGTGTCTGGGCTCTGAGCTTTGGTTGGATGTGGCTGCAGATCAGCGCCATGAGCGGAAACGTTCTCAAAAAAACAGCGAGGCTTAAAAATTAAATAATAATTTCACCACAAATTGATTTTTCAAATGTTCCTTGAATTGTTCAAGGTAGAGCCATGTTGCTGTCACCAACCACACTTGGATGTGACTTGACTGCATCCATTCTCACTTCCTACTGCTGCAGGAAAAGACATGACATCCGCGCTCTTTCACACAGTGGTCCCAACAGTGGGGCGACTTGGGGCTACAGACGGATCCTCGCCATGTATGACCTACTTTCCATTCAGCCTGTCTCCCTTTGTTTGGCTCCATAGGAGAGGAGGTTGCTGCTGCAGTCTGAAGAACAAAGAAGTGAAGTAGAATTTGGGGACTTTAAACTAGCTGATGCTGCCAGGATGCAGCCCTCCCCAAAAAGAAAGAAAAAAAAATGACTCAAGCAGGCAGCGCAGTTGGACTCCCACTGGTTAGGCCTTTTTAGTACCTTGATCTGGCCCTGCTGCAAAGGAGCGGGAAAAACCTTAATCTGTCTGTCAGGATTCCACCTTTTGAAGCGTCAACTGATTTATCTTTTATAGGTCATCTGGGTTTGTATGGATTTTGTAGCTGTAGAATTGTTTAAAAATAAGCCCGGAATGAGAGATTCTTTCCATTTTGTCCTGGAATATTTTCAATAACTGGCAGTTGATCAACATAAAGTGCAAGTAGGTGGTTCAACTTAAAACATGGAAAGAAACTCAAAGACATATGAATAAGAACAATGTATTAAACTATATCTGAACACTGAACAAATGTGCTGCTAATTGACAGGTCCAATGTCAAGATGCTGCTGCAGGACTGAACAGTATGGCAGGCTTTTCACTTTCCCTTTGCTTAATGCTCCTTTTCTGGGCTCAGAAACCTCTGATTTATTTTTTTTTCACAGATTTATCAAACAGTGATACTGCAAGTACAGAAATGCTTCAAATGGGCTCTTCAGGCAGCGACAGGACCATCAATGAAGTCCACTTCCTTGTTCCAGATTGTGGAGCACTGGAAGGAGCCAAACACAGATGGGTTCAGAGTCAACTGATCAGACCGGATCAGTTCATCCGAAACACTAAATGCGAACACAGCAACCTGCAGCCACACACAGATACTGAACTGACTTTACCACTCAGATATTAACATTCATCATTTATCAACCCCTGAACTGAAAGAAATAGCTTGGAAGTTAATATACACAAAGGGGTCACACCAAAGGAAAGGAATGGTTCTCCATTTCCACTGTAAATACTGCCAGGAAAAAAAAATCCAGAAGAAAGTCCATCAGAGACCAGAGTACAATTCCAGCAGTGTTTGGTAATGTAAGAAAGATTATCTACGCACACAAAATATGAAGGGAACAATTTGCTCAGGCACATGAATATTTAACCCTAGTACATAGCATGTTTTTAAGCAACGCATCTTTGCCACCACACTTGTCTGAATTCAGGTGCACCTTCACATTAATAAGATTCATGACATGAAGTCAAAGCCAGCCCATCAATCCTGAGTTAGTAGAGGGTTTTTTAAGAATTTACTTGTCAAGTTAAGGCACAACTTCACATCAAGGTGTTGATATGAGTTTCATTTTCAGATTTAGTGGTGATTCTAGCTATAAAGTCGGTAGCTAACAAGAACATGCATGCAGCATCTAAATATCTCAACAGTAGCGGGATAATGCTTGGAGCTCAGAAGTGGACACCACACCCCAAACAAAAAAGTTGAGATTAAAAAAAAGATAAGATATGATCAAGAAATACAGGCTACAAAGCAGACATTAAAATGCTGCTTACCTGCATGTGTTCTGTTGAGCTGCTACTCAATTCGTCTCCAGACTCCGAGTCATTGCGTAGCTTATGGAGACCATTTCGTGGTAAGTCGCACGGCGAAGAGGTCTTGTCTCCATCTGGCCTTTTGTTGTTGTGGTGGTTGCTGCCGACTTTTAGCGGCGGCGAGTCGGCTCGCAATCGAGGCAAAGTGGAATTGTTGCTGAGGTGATGATTGTTGTTGTTGTGAAGCAGGACCAGTTCAGCTACGACTTTACAGTGATGGGGACTTCCCAAATTGTGGTTGCCATCCTTGGACAGAGCGGGAGGTGTGACGCGATCCGAGGAAGGCGACGGGGTGGAAGAGGGAGAGGGGCGGCCAAAGCTGGACATTTCCAGCGGTGGTCTGTTGAGGTTTTCGTTCGAAGACGCCCTGCAAATATCCAGAACCGTCGGCTTGGCCCGCACAGCCGGCTTCTGCGGAGGCATGAGGGCCCGACGAACCTCCCTCACATACTGTGCCGGTACGTAAAAGGCCTTAGCGCCCTCCTCCTTCTTCACCTGCCACCAGTCCTCGTTGGTCTTCTTCACTAGCATGTAGCACTCTCCCTGTCGGATGGTCACCATCTTGTCTTTGGCTTTGTACTCATAGTCGTACTCCACCTCAATGTAGACCTGGCCCGGGGCAATAGGAAGCACCTCTCTGTCAGCCATGACTCCCGGAACGAGTGCTTGCACTTTGACCTCAGTTGATCAGTGACCCGGGCCTGCAGGGCTCTTCATGTCGGGCCTGGACAACGCTGGGCTGTAGGCACACAGGCAGACAGTCTCAGGTTAAATTTCCCCATAAAAACACACCAGCATGCTCACAAGACATTTTACAGCCTTCATTGTCTCTTGACAACCACTAATTACCTCCCACTTAACACACCACAAGTCTTACATGACATCCAGACAGCTACAATGCGAAGATAAAGCAGGCCCGTGGGCAACACTTGGAGCCATCAAAAGCCGCAACAGTGATTGCCGTGTAAATGATCCGGCAGCTCAGGATATCCTGCTCGGTAACCCGATCACTCGCCGCGGAGCAAAAGGTGACGACAACATGACCCCACACGCTCATGCAATTCAAGGACCCTGCACTCCCTCCGACACCGCTTCCAAAAATAAAGCAGCAGTTTTATGGACCAGCTGCGCAGCATGGTACATTATTAATTAATCGCAATTACACGACCAGAATGATTTAAAAGGCGAAAAAGCCAAAGGTCTTTAGAACATTTACACACTCCTGCAGTGTGTAATTGAGAGAACAGATCATTCCGAGGTTAGTGAAATCAGAGAATTTCCTCCGCTGTTGTTTCCCATATAAAAACCGGGGTGCTCCCACAGCAGTGCCTCATACCAAATTCAGTGTTCCTCCCCAAAATAGCAGCCTCTGTTGACGGAGTGGAAGTATAGTCGGTAAAAGCAGGTGCTTTTAGAGCGACAAGAGAGGACTGAAGGTCTATAAGGGGCATGTTATGTAAAGCAATACACGGCTCAGACTGACGGACGCACACCCAGAATAGGGTTGTTGCCGGACCACTGGGCCTCTCGCTGCGCACCATGTTTAGAACGTTGCTTCTGCTTTATACATCAACTGAAAATTACAGCCATGATGTCAGCCTGCACGTTCCTGTCCCGACAGCAAGCGTCTGTGCGACTCTCTGGTTTGTTAATCGGTCTCTATAGATGGGTCAGATGGAGGGGATCCTTCCGAGCGTGTGCACCATGATGTCACTAACGGGGACAACCATGAGAAAAGTCAGCTTGTCCCAAGATAACCGTTGAATGACCGCCAGAATCCAGGAGATAAGGAAACCAAAACAGGAAAACTGTCTGAAGGACAGAAGCAAGTTGCAGACGTGATGAGTTGTGGTTGTTGGACGAGTACGTGGAAAGGACCCTCAAAAAAAAATGGTGTCTCCAACATTCTTAGTGTTGTGGCCAGTTGAAGTCAAAACATTGTCAAAGTCGCAAGGCTTATGCAACAATTCTTAATGGAAGGAAAGTTACTCAAGGAATTTGCACAACTACTGAGCGAGGCTCTGGCAAATTATATCAAAGCCACATTCATGTCGGCAGGAAACTCCTCACGATCAAATAACGCTGAGCAATGATCTCCTAAATCCTCCGCTAAACGCCCGCAAGTGCAGACAAGCTGTGGTCAAGTTCAAGCATCATCCCGCAGCTCTGATAGGAAGTTCGCTCGGGGTATGTGGGAGAGGAGTGAGTACGCATGATTTGATTTATTTATTTAGCACAATTAAAACCGTGCAAGGAGGCGAAGGAGACCAGAGGGCTTGTTCCGCCCTGTTACACATCAAAGCAGACAAGACAATACAAATAGCTACAAATAATCGTTGAAACGGAAGAGGACATGACAATGACATTTGTGGAAACAGGCAGGTTGAAATGAAGAAGGCAGATGACTATGATGATGTGAAAACTGGGAGCACATTTACAGGGACGATGTTCCATGAGATCCCAGGCTTTAATATGGATTATTTTTATTATTATTTTGCCCTTAAAATGAGGTGGTCTAAACTCCAGATTCTGAAAACAAGCCGCTGACATCATCAATATAAACAGGGTTGTCCCCAGGATTTTTTTTCCCAAGCATAGGTATCGGAGGAGAGCATCTAAACGTCCTATTATTAGTGCCTGTATAATGCCCTATTTGTCGTGTCATCACACTGGTTTCCATGAAAAGGGTGTTTCCCCCCTGTAATTTTGCTGAATATGATCGAAATTAACCGAGTCTCAACCCTTTGGTAGCCGTAGCTTGGCCATCGTCGTGTTTGTTAACCGGTGTAATCTTGCCGTAATCCACATCTAGACAGTCGCAACACACGCGGCATGAAAGTGTGCGGTTACTGATGGGATGCCTGATGCTGATGACGGGAGGAAACAGATAAATTCCAAACTTCGCTTACAAAACTAACTCATAGCTTTTAAATCGGAGGAGTATTTCTGCGTTTCTTTTGGTACAAAGCCTGCTACTGCCCACTCAACCAGTGCTATGACTCAGATGTTTATCAAGTATTATTCTTTGTACAACTAGATGTTTACTGCTTCTTTTTTACGAAGCAAGTTAAGTCAGTCGTGGTCATTGTGTGACAGGAGGGGAATGGATTGGGGGGGGGGTTATAGACTGGAGGCGGGGCTTAGGACGCAAAATCCTAGCAAAAAGCCTGGTTGGGTGGCAATGTGACATTGCAAGTCACATTTCACGAAAGCGCTGGGGAGAATTTATATTCCATTTACAACACTACAATCATGTCCTTTGATGTGTCCTCCGATGCGAATTTCGATGTTTTGCTTCACGCAGCCTCAGCTCAGCCACTTCTCCTCTCACTGTTGACTGTGCACTGAGAACTATAATGTCAAGACTAGTTGACACATGAAACTACCAGCGACACAACTATAACACAACCTGTTTTTCATATCTATGCATCAACTCATCTCATTGCATCAAAACCTGTAGGCCTGGCTTACAGGGTAGAAACGTTTAGATGACGATAGGAGGCGAAGACTTTGACAAAAAAGTTTGGCAGTTTGCAAGCTCTGTCATGTGAACGACAAACACAGTGGAAACACCACCAAACTACATTGCACCGGAAGCATCACCACCCGGAGATGGTTATTCAGCAGGTTCAGAAACCCAAGAAGCTTCACCAAAACCAGTGTCCCTAAAAATCTTCCAGAAAATAGAGCATCGGAAAGTATCGCATCGATGAATGAGTATCGTATCGTGGGATTAGTATATCGCCACAGCTCTTCTGATGAAGATCATTTATCGAAGGACAGATTGACCTGAAGAGCCTCTCGCAGTGACCAAGATGATAGAGCTGTCAAGCATCTCACTCTGGAGAGCTGCTCAAGAAGAGGTGGGTCCACCGCGTCGCATGCTGTCAAACACACATGTCGCTCATCGTTTCCAGCTGTGTTTAGAACAAATCTGTCTTGCTAGAGGTGGCGGATGAATCACGGTGGTGCAGGAAATTGCTACCCACGGTGTAGCTCGGGCACATAAATCAGAGAGGACAACACACTTGTAGACCACTGCTCACATCTGCAGCTCAGCCTCAGTGGCAGCAGGACTCTTTGTCCCTCAGCAGCTTCATTCAAAGCAGATGTGGCCAGGCAGCATCCCTTCAACATGTGCTGCCAGAGCCGAGCATCGCTTGGCTCTGGCAGCACATGTGGACGAGAGCGAGGTCTATATCCGAATAAAAGGGTCCAGAAAACAATCAGCTGAGGGTTCAACTACTGAGAGGGGTGGAGAACGCCTGAGGCGGGAGGCGAGGCGGGGGGGGTATTGGGTCTCTCTCGGCGCATGGAAACAGCACAAAGAAGTTGTGAATTAATCACGAGCGACGAAACAGGAGTGAGGACTTCCAGAACAGAGGGTCGGGTGGCGGCGTGCACGCGGGCGGGCGGGCGGAACAGCACCTAGACACCCGGGTACAGTGCAGTCAACACGCAGGAGACCACGTCAGATATGTTTACAAGGTGGATGACTGGAACAAAGTGTACACAAGTGAGCCCATGTGACAGTCGAGGAGGCTCGGACAAAAGCTCCGCAGGTTCACCGCAACAGCGCGCATAGCAACTAAGTCAGCCGACACAAGCCAATCGCCTCGCGCCGAGCGCATCGGGGAACAGCCGGTAAACACAACTACTCACGGGACGGACGGTCCTCCAGAACTGTCCCCCGGCGCCTCTGTCGGTGTAGATCAACTTTCCACGCTGAGTTGCGCTGCTCCTGTCTGGGGTCGCGGTGCTCTGCTGCAGTGCTCGGAGGGTTCACAATCCCCCGCCTCGCTGCCAACTGTCAAGCCAGCGTGGCTGCATAAGTCACATCCGGTGGAGGTTATGAACGTAAATTGTGTGCTACTGATTCATCTTCAATTGAGTTCCATCTCAACCTCGGCTCCGATTACTGAAAATAATTTATCAAACGTCGGTATGCTTCATTTTAAAGTATATTAAAGCGAACTAATCGATCCAAGGAAATGAAACGTACAGTCGTCTTTTATTTTGAAAGCATTCAGGTGATATCCGCGTTTCATGACTTCGTTTGGTTTTACACACGTCTCTCATCCAAGCAGACGGTGGTCTGTCGCTCCCACCCCGCCCGTCTGTCACCGCCTGCAGTCGGGGTCCAGGCCGGAGACCCGCTTTGTTTACCTCGATACCTGACCCCGAGGACGTCGGAATCTCCAAAGATCGACAGAGAATTCAGCTAGTTTTAAAGGAATGTTGCTTGCATTTCACTGTTAATGTGGTAGTGCAGTGCATCGGGAGTTTACTCAACTTAACATTCGATTTTATTTCATAGTTTATATAAATCATCTTTCTGTCTGTATGTAAAATTTAACAGGCTTCCAACGTTGGACGCAAATGTTTCTCTGAAAAACAAGAATCTAACTTTGCATCTGAGAGGCATGCAACTGTTTTGTTGTGAATAAATTTGTTTTCGAGAAAAGAAGAGGAATTCCTGCGGCAGCAAAGCGCCCCCTGCTGTTTGAAAGTGGTACGTTACTGATCTTGGTTCGGATTTTTTTGTATCAACTGTACA
The DNA here is from genome assembly GCF_027744825.2 of Synchiropus splendidus. Taxonomy (NCBI): domain Eukaryota; kingdom Metazoa; phylum Chordata; class Actinopteri; order Syngnathiformes; family Callionymidae; genus Synchiropus; species Synchiropus splendidus. The sequence continues at coordinate 24,048,282 of NC_071336.1, forward strand.
GATGTGTTAAAAAGTAACCACAGACTGCACTTACTAGGAGATTAAGTAACTGAAATACGAGTTTATAAACTGAATAAGCAGGTCACCATTTGTGATTCTTTTTTTCTCAGCCACTGTGCCTCCATAAGAAACAAGCTGATTGAAGATCATCAAATTAAAAGAAAATTCAATCTGAATTTTTTTAATTTCATTTGACCTTAAAAATTCCTCCCAATAAAATGAATAACAAATAAAATATAAATGAAGAAGTAAGTAGCAGAAGTTGCCAAGGACAAAAAAAAAGAGTGTAAGTGCCGACCTTGTGCACTTTCATCCTATTTCAGAGTGTTTCAACTCCTCTTCTTTATTTCAGACCAAGTTAAACTGACATTTTTTAAAACATCGCCTTACCAATGAAAACTCCACATGCGGTCTCCACATTGATTTATTTCTTCAGCAGCTCAAATGTGACAAATCCAGTGAGAAAGTCTAAGAACAAGCAGCAACAAAATCACAATAGTGACCGAGACATTTTTAAATTTGTTACACTATTTTGTTAAATAGAATAATATGAATACTCATGGGGCTCATGCGGTGTTGTGCAAGTGATCACAGCAGTGTTTTCTTCATAATTATTGCAACTTGAAAGATAATTTATATGATAGATAACACTTTTACAAATTTGTTCCATGCTGGCTGCTGATGTTGCCTTTGTTTAGCAGGTTATTTTACAAAATTATTGCATCTATAGTTTAAATAGCGAGAGCAGAGTTGAAAAACTGATGGTTACGAAGGCACAGACGGTAAAATATCATTGAAACAGTACATTTAAATATCCAGGGGGAACAGTGGAGGGGGGATATGCGCATTAGAAGGTTGTGATAGGTGAGTTGTGTTGTCTCTATGTACAGGCATATACACACAATGGCTGTGGCGCAGTGGACTGACACGTCTGAGGTTCAGTAGTTACTGGGGGAAGAGAAGAAAGACGGTCATCAATGGGAGAGATTGAAGAGTGAGTTAGCAGTGTTAGTGCTCTTGCCTGTTGTTGCCGCCTCCTTTGATGCCACCAGACTGGTTGTTCTGGATGATGTTGGACCTGGAGATCAGGGGGGAAGCTCCGGGCAGCTGACCTGGTCGGATGGGCTTAGCTGGAAGTGAAACTCTGATTTAGTATTTTAAAATGCCTCAGACTAAATCCGAGCTTCTGGTGACTCTGTGGTCGCTGTATATTTGATGGATGCCAGTGTGGGTCACACCGGCCCATGGCGTTGACCGAGACTGTGTGAAGACTGAGGGCAGTTTCACACAGAGGGTTCTGTCTCAGGTGGCCTGAGTCTGATTTGTCCTTTTTTCTCTTTTTTCACGTCTCAAGGAAGTCGTCATTAGCCGGGCGACACCCTATTTACCACCTTATTTCTATGTCAATTCTTAGTTCTACGAGTCGTCCTGCTGGCTCCGCCCACCGTTCCTCCACCCACCTATCTGAGCTGAGAGTCTTCGGCCCATGTTCTTGGGTCTGGCGGCGTCCTTAATCCGCTCCATCTCCTGCTGGTAGCGCTTGTGCTCCCGGGCTGCGATCTCTTTGGCTTCCTTGAGGGCCGACTCCAGAGCCTTGACCCGCTCGGCCGTGGCCCGGAGACGCTTCTCCATTTTGGGGATCTCGGCTCTGAGGTCGGCGTTGTCCCGCAGCAGCTACAGGAAGCAGAGAGCAGGTGTGTGAGCTTATACACAACATGACCTGCTGACATGAAGCACCTGCTTGTGGACTTTGCTCAGCTGCTCCAGGTTGCTCTCCAGGAAGCAGATCTTCTGTTTCTGGGCCGTGGTGACTTCAGAGTCGTCATTGTGAGCGTTCTGTTCCAATGTTCATTGGAAACCCAATGTTACATTACTGGCACAGTGACACACATCGCTTGTATCATCCAGGAATGTTGTTTTTTATGGCAAACACAGCCAGTAGTGTCAACACACAGCTGCTGGCTAAACAGGATCAGATGGTCTAATTATCACAGACTGCGTATGGTTCCTCATTAAAGTTTCATCAAACGGAGCGTGCAGTAGGCTTCTTTCATCCAGAGCCAAAGCTTCTTTGTGTGAAATAACATGACACCAAGGTGGCCAAATAAAAGGGGCTGATATCTGGTTACCTTCCTGACTCGGGTGGCCAAGTCCTGGACAAACAGTCTCCTGAGGTTGTGAAGGTTCTGCAGCTCCCGAGACTGCAAGACAAGAGAGTGGAACTGCTCTGTCGGATGTGACTACAGTGTTTCTTCAAGTCCATGTATCCAAACAATCTTATATATAACATTCTAACACACGTACTATGACTCACAAATCTTTAAGTCAGAATTCTCATGGGGAATAATAAGCTATAATTATGATTACGAGTTTATTTCTTTTCTTTTTTTTATTAATCAGCATTTAGAATGATTTTGAGCGTGAAAATAAAAGTGACATCAGACTGGACAAATCGTGTGCGAGATTGGCATTAATAATTTATCACTAGATAAAAGCAGAAAGATGTGTGATGCACCTCTGGAGCATGATGTATTCCTACAGATTTCCAACGTTTCTTTTGATACAGCGAGGAATCTGTGTTTGTTTGTAAACATAATCACTCTAATGATTTGTTATTATTATTATTTCTTATCCGGACAAACTCCATATCCGGTCACCTGAGCAACTCTGGTTCAAACAGAAAGGAACCGGATATTTTTGCTTATCGAAACATTATAGACAATCGAATCTGTTCAATAAATCAACTTCCATATGAGCATCATGACAAAACGTGGATTTACCACTGTTTCAATCTCCATCCTCTTTTTCGTTTAATATGCGCGTCATATCAATTCCGTAGCGCTACTGCCATCTGCTGTCCGTTTGAGCTAATTGCACTTGGAATATTTCGGTTAGATTAACGAAATATATTGATAAAATACACGGAGGACAATTTTACTGGGTTAAAAGGAAATCGCCGTGTGGACACAAATGTGAAGCGGGAGTCTGTAACTAGTCGCTGTAACAATAACTGTTCTTTCTTCATCTGGTCACCATCCAAAGCTTGAACTTCAACTGGAGACAAGCTTTGGGGACTGACCAGAAGAACAAGATCATGAATGTAAGTGTCCAAAATGAGCCCCCTGGACTCACCCTTTATCGATGGGGCTTAGAGCTGATCTGATTCTAGTTTGCCATTGACTCAGAGGAAGTTACCTACCACAGTTTCCTCAAGTCCCTTTAGGTCCTGTCGGGCTTGCTCACTCCGGTCTTGCATTTCCCTGCATGAAAACTGTGTCAACAAAAGCTGTGTTGTGGAGCAACGCTGTGGCGAGGGAGCGTGGTTACGTGAGCTCCTGCAACTGGCGGCTCTTCTCCTGGTCAGCGGCCTTCAGCTTTTCATGCTCCACTCTCAGCCGTTCCTGCTCCAGCATGATCTTCTCGTTCAGACTGGAGGTCAGACACAGAGTCAGGGTCCTGAAGAGTCCAAGTTGGGAGGCTTTTCTTACTCTTGGATCTCAGTGATGAGCTTCTCTTTGGTGTCCAGCTCGTCTCTTAAGCTGCTGATCTGCTTCAGGTGGGCCTCTCTGTGAGACTGAATCTGTTTCTCCACTGCATCCTGGACACACACACACACACATACACACACAGGGATGCTCACACTGGCTGCACCACGCCTCGACACGAGGGGTTTACACACCTTCATTTCCGTGGCCGACTGGACCTCATTTTCTTTCTCCATTGCATTGACTTTGTCTGAGGATTTCCCAAAGAGTGGCCATTCATTTTCCATTCTCTGTCAATGAATTTGTGAGACTCACCCTCGGCTCTGATCCTCACAATCTCTTCATTGAGAGAGTCAATGTTTTCTTCCAGCTGTCGCTTCTTGTGCTCTGCATTCTGAAGGCACTCTGTCAGCGACTTGATCTTTGCTTCTTGCTGCAAAACAAGGAGATGGGTTTGCTTGAAGTCGACAGTACGGTCACTAATCTACACCACTATTGAACATTACTGAACAATTATTACAAGTTTGCTTTTAAGATTCAAAATAATGACTCTCATAAGAGAGCTGAGAGGGTGTGTCAGCTCAGTGCTGCCATGGTCAGTCAGGACAGATAGGCACCATTTGGACACGCTGACAGTGATGCGAAAATTAGAAAATGAATATTTTCTTAATATATAAATAAGTTAAGATAAATCAAAATAAAGCAAACATAAAGTTATTATTATTATTATTATTATTATTATTATTATTATTATTATTATTATCATTATTATTATTATTATTATTATTATTATTATTATTATTATTATTGTGTTCATTCCAAGGTAAAATCTAGTCAGGCTTAAAAAGTCACTAGTCAATACAGTGAAAGGATTCATCACTGGCTCGTATGCTATCAATACACATATGAATACGCTTTATTAGTAGGTAGTAAACATTCTCTCATTTAACTGTGACCATAATAATGATAAGCTATTATAAACCTGCTAGGATGTAAAGGAATGATAAAATAATTTATAGAAGTTTATTTAACAATACCAACTGAGTCCAACGGAATGTTGCCTTGCTTAATAAATTTACACGAAAAACATAGATGAGACCAGTCACAATTTTCCATCCAATAATATCGTGGAGCACAGTGTCTCCTGTGTGACGAAGCTGCTCCTTGGTGAACCACAGAGGAGCCTGACATTCTGGGAGTGCCCTCCGCTGGTTACCTGTGAAACCCGCAGCTGACACGCGCTCAGCTCTCGGTCCACCTGGTCGAACTTCTGCGTGCTCTCGGCCTGCGAACTCTCCAGGAGTTTGCTGCGCTTCACCATCGTCTTCACCTCTGACTTCATCTTGCTGATGTAGAGCCGAGCCACCGTGAACTCTTCGTCGATGAGGCCGGAGCTCTCCTGCTGCTGTGGGGACGGGAGTTCATTGATCTGAATTTTAGTAAATTGTTAAATTTGACAAATATATATCTGGTCACTAAGGCTCAGTGCTGTCCACAGTTCACCTGCTGAGACCCAGTAAAGCTGACCTGAGCTCTGTAAACCAGCTACGTCAAACATCCACCTTTATGTCATTGCTTCCCACAGCGATGCCGATCTCAGCCAGGTCTTTGAGCAGTGAAGACATCATCTCTGTGACCCTCTTCTTCTGGTGGTTGGTCATCTCCTTGAGCTTCTGCAGCTCACTGTCGATGGAGGCAAGGGAGCTCTGCCGAAGAGGGAGAACCACTCAGCACAAGTCCTAACGCGGTCGCCAAGTCACGAGTCACTTACAGATTTCTGGTTCAGCTCCTCACTGAGAGCCTCAAACTCCCGCGCTTTGTCCTCCACCTCCTGGCTCTTCTGGTCGTAGTTCATGGCCAACTCCTCCAAAGCTTGGAGGACTTCCTTCACCTCTTCCTTGGATGCTTCGTTCTCAGCCAGGAGGCGGTTGAGCTCTGTCTGCAAGGTGCCGTGGTCCCGCCTGGATGAAGCGAGAAGCTGCAGGTGAAGAGAGCATCTTAGCCTTTGAAGGACAAGACAGCGGAGTGAGCATGTTGCGTTGTCACCTCTTCCTGGTCCAACATCTGCTGCTTCAGTGTCTCCACCAACTGTGACTGCTGGTTTATCTCCTCATCCTGGAGGTGTCATTATCAAACATCACTTTCCACATCACTTAAGCACCAGACATTAGAATTAAATTACACTGAAATATTTTATTAAATAAGACATTAGAAATGTTAGTATAAAAAGTAAATATACAATAATACATTTCAAAAACAGAACAGGAGGAGATGACCAGCGGTGTCAGTTTGTTTTAAGAAGTGTGAGGGAAAAGTGACTTTGGAGAAGTGGATGATTATCACGGGTTTTCCTTTATATTAGGCTGCAACATAAGTCTTTGCTACACAGACTTATTACGTGTTTTACATTTAACTTTTTGTTTTTTACTTCCATCCATCCATCCATATCTGCTGATCCTCTCCCCATGAGTCCCTCTTTAGTGAGACTTTTTGTCCACCCCAGCAAAACAGGAAGTAGGTCTAGTTGGAGCTTCAGAAATAGCAAGTGCAAGCATTGTTTACTTTAGTACATAGGGAAGACAGGAAATGGGAATAGCTCCGAACATAAGCGGTATAACTATTGATTGTATTACAGTTTAAGAAAACAGTTGAGGCCAGCCACAGTGACACTACATGTATAAGAAGCAGCAGTACTTGACAAGTGTGCAGTAAGTGACCTTGTCGTCCAGCTCCTTGTACAGTTTGGTGACCTCCGCCTCAAACTGGCTCTTCTCCGCATCCGTCATCTTGACTCCAGGAAGAGCTCCGAGGGCAGGTGCAGGTGGAGCCTTGTCATTGGTGGGCGCCGCCTCCATTGCCTGGACTGCTGCTTTGGCTTTTTCCTTGTCCACCTGCTCCTCCACCGGCACACTCTCACCTGCAGGTTTGGACAGAAGCACTTTCACCGGGTGTTGTTTAAGAGTCACCTGACTGGGATGCCATGATGGACCAGCAGAAACACACAGTTGTCAAGTGAGCGATATTCTGATTCACTACTTTAAAGTCTAGAGATGATGAATATGTACTTCTGTCTTGTTTATTTCTTTCAGTGAACACTTCGGTTCTGGAAAATTACCTTGGAAAAACAAGTGTAGTTGATGTGAAACTGCTGGGATTCAAGTGGAAGAGAGAGACAAGAGGCTTCTTTGTTGGAACTATCCAAATATAGACACTGTGTGTGATGAGGCGTAACAG